>NC_060211.1:16595357-16896071 GCF_021130785.1 Homalodisca vitripennis
ACTGTTTTTATCAATGAATCTGGCCTTCATTCTCAAAATAAAAATTACTAGTTAAATTTCTTTTCTATCTAAATGGAGTCAGTTGTAGACCTACTCAATAATCAACTTAGATTTAAAAGCAAACATATCTTTACAATTGTTGACGAAAATAATGAATTTTGGTTTAAGGCTAAAGATGTTGCAGAAATATTGGAATTTAAAAATACGAGACAAGCTATCATAGATCATGTTAAAGAAAAAATACAAAAAAAGCTTTGAAAACATAGATTCTGACAAGGGTATCGAATCGCGACTCTTACAAAAATTACATCCAGACACTATTTTCATCAATGAACCAGGCATATATTCTTTAATACTGAAATCTAAAATGAAGATTGCAGAAACGTTTCAAAATTGGGTTTTAGAAGAAGTTTTACCGAGTATTAGAAAATATGGCGAGTACAAACTTGAAAACGAAAATAAGCAGTTAAAAGATGAAATAAAACAGTTACAAATTAAAGATGAAAATGAAATCATTGAAAATAGAGAATCAAGAATTGCGAATGGAATTAATGAAGAGAGATATGGTATGTAAAGATTTTGATAAGAAAAAACACCATGTTTTTGTATTAATTAAGAAGAATCACATGTGGGAATATCCTTATTACGTTATCAGAGCTCAGAAACGAGAAATACCAAACCGATTAAAACATCTAAAAATAAATTATCCTGAATTAGAGATTTTGTTCATTGATGGCGAACCAAATTCTATCAATCTGTATAACCAAATGAAAGAATCTTTGAATATTTTATACAACGGAAATCATTTTACTACAAATATGGCAGAATCTCGACTGATTTATAGAATATCTAAATTACACGATGAAAATGTTTCTAAATTTTACTAAAAACTCTCGATTTATTATATTTTGTTTGTAAATGTTTAGCATAACTAGGTAACCATTGTAGAATTCTTTTTTCATATTCACAAGGCATTTCGTTTTTTATAACTTTCGCTGAAAATTTTTTTTAGCACAATCTTTGCAAAAAGCATCTTTTCTATCTTTACTATACTGCCAGTTATTAAATTCAGAAATATTTTTAATTTCTTTACAAAAGTAACACTTTTTCTCTTCTAAAGTTAATTTGTTCATTTTAACGTATAATTCCTTACAATAACAGTCCTTTTCTATTCTCTTCTTGACACTTTGTACATTTCTTTTGAGACTCCATTTATATAGAACAAATTATTACACGATGAAAATGTTAAACTCTTGAATTATGATATTTTGTTTGTAAATGTTTTTTGATAATTATTTAACCATTTTATAGTTCTTCCACATTCACATTGAGTATCTTCATAATATAATCTATGGTGATTCTTCTTTACACAATCTTTACAATATGAGTCTTTCTTATCTCTACTATAGTGATCACTATTAAACTCTGAAATTTTTTTTTAGTTTCTTTACATTTAAGACATTCTTTATCTTCCAAAGTTAATTTTTCTATTTTATCATATAATTCTTTATGATATTCCCTTTCACAATCTTTGCAATTATAATGCATTCCATCTTTCCTATTTTTATCTTTATAAAATTCATTTAAATCTTTAAATTCTTTGCACTTTGTACATTTCTTTTGAGACTCCATTTATATATAGAAAAAATTACAGCTTTGACTTTCTCAATTCATATTCATAAAACTTTCCGGTTATTTCTTCATTATTTAAATCTTTTATACTATAAGTTACAGGATCTGTGTTATTAATTTGATAAATCACAAAGATTTCTCTTGACCAATTGTTCTTATATTTGTTCGAAAATGTTTGTTTTTTACTAACAATTCTTACATGATCATTGACTTTAAATTTAGTTTTCGTGTGAATTTCAGGTGGAACATACTTGAAAAACGGTCTCTAATAACTCCTTTTCTGCATCCTTATCTACGTCTTTCGGTTTCATTTTGATTGTGCTGTGAACTGTATCGTTATAATTGTTTACGATTTTTTGAAGAATATCGATCCATTTAAAGTTTTTATTAATCTCAAAAAAGAACCTTCATTCTTTCATTTTGAGTTCTGTTATATCTCTCTACAATACTTGATTTCTCTTCGTTTTCAGTATGATAAATCTTAATGTTGTATTTCCTCAAAACATCGTTAAATTCTTTATTTTTAAACTCTAAACCCTTATCTGTATGAAGTAGGTTAGGAGGTTTGTGATTGATCCTTATGGCATCTTTTACTATATCTTCGAAGGCTTTTGAAACATCTTTACCGTTTTTTCTTTTGATAGCTCTTGACCAAGCATATTTTGAGAAAGTATCAATAACATTTAACATATACTTGAATCCATCATTTTGATCCGAATAGTTAGACGTTATAACTAAATCTGCTGCCCATAAATCGTCAATTCCTAATGTTATAATTTTTCTCTTTTTAAAACTTTTTTCGTACTGGTGCATGAATTTCTCGAGCTTCAATCTCTATCTCATCTTTAGTCTTCAATTCTTGCTTAACAGGTTTTGGATTTGGATTCTTTATAAACTTACTCTTGTTTGTCTTACATTTTGAACATTTTGCTGCAATTCTATACAATCCGTTTTGAGTTTGAACAATTTTTAGAATCTATATTTTTCGTTTTCTTTTTACACTTGTGACAGTGAATTAAATCATCTTCCATTTACATATCAAAGTTTCCAAGTTTGTTTAACTCTTCTAAAATATCTGTTTTATAGCCATACGGTACTGTATCGATCTTATTTTCTAGGACAATTCTCTTATCATCTTTAGCGTTCAGTGCCAGCTTGTTTATGGTAACAGTGTACAACTCATGTTTATAACTTTTGATGACTGTCATCTCCCTAAATTCTTCTTTATCTTCGAACAAACATCTCTTCAAGTTTTCGATATTTATTGTTTTATTTACAACGCTTCTCTTAATCCCTTTACACCTAACTGGGTTTTTATCTAGATATTTGTACGAGTACATTTTAGACCTTAAACCACAAAATTCTTCTAAAACTTCGCTATTTAACTCATCTTTGAATTTCCCTATTACCTTCTTATTTTTAGTAGTGAAACATTCATGATCTTTTGGATAATCACTTGTATCAAAGTCATCTATATTTTCTTTAATAATTTTAAAAGGATCTCGTTTCAATTCTAGAAAATAACTGTCTGTATCCATGTAACACAGATTCAAATCTGGATCAAACTTCTTTAATTTGTTGTAATAAAACTCGTACATTAGCAATTTTGAGAGGTCGAGAACTGAAAACCCTATGTAAATCGGCTTGTTAAATTTTACTTTCTGTTTGTACATGTGACTCGCTATACAGTTGTCGTCAAAGATGTTAAAGCATTTGAAATTTGTTTTCTTAGCTTGTTTTATTGAAAATTCTTCATTTCCAAGCTTAATATCACATCTGTTTCTCACATTTTTCCATAGATTTTCCAAAAACTGAGTTGTTCATCAGCTTATAAAAGTCCTTTTCAAAGTCGCTTGTAGCTTTGGTTCTCATGTTTGTGTTAAAATCAATGTATTCTTTCATAAAAGGCTTCTGATCGAATGCAATAACTCTATTCACATGTTTCAAAATCATACCTTGTTCCAAATAGAACTTCAAATTTCTCGAATGAACAACGTATTCAGTTTTATCCAGTAGAGTTGTGCAAAGTTTGTTTTTAAAATGTTCTGGAGCAAGAGGTAAATCCTTGTGATGTTCGTGTAAATTTGTTGGATATCCAAGATCGACTTCGAGAATATAGCCATAATCTTCGTCGCCAGTGAGTTCTAAAATTGTTTCTTGCCACTCTTCTTTTGTATACGTTTTAGGATCCATCCACTTGATATCACTAAACGGCAGTTTTTGCATAAGACCATACCCATAAAGGTTGTTTGCATCGAGATAGAGTAAATAGTTTTCGGGCTTTGTCTTATCAAAATCTTTTAAATATTTGTTATTTGCTTTCACATATCGTTTAATACACTGAGAAATGCCCCCGCGAATGCCTTTTTCAATCATCAAATACATATTATAATCGTTAATTAGCTGAAGCTCAATTTTTCGTTAGTTTTAACATAGCATCCCATGCAAGACTGGGAGCTGTTAGATAGTGTGCTGGATCAAGCTTATAGCAATTCAAACAAATATTCCTAAAATTTTCAAAGATATCAGCGAGCAATAGAACATCTTGAATGTTATAGAGATCAGAGTAATTTCCTAGATTTTTCTCTTTTAATTTGTTCCAAACATTTAAGTAGTGTTGAAAATCTTTCTCAGATATGCTCTCGTCTGTCAAAAGTGAATAGAAATCTTGAATTTTCAGCTCTTCTGTGTAATCAAGTTTTTCAATACTATCGATAAATTCGTAAGGAAATATACCTTTTCCAGATAGAATTTTAAAGATTTCTTCTTCGTCATTTGGTTGTCTTTCTAGAATTGCGTTCAGACCATCTTGTATAAAATGATTTGTATGTTTGAAGTCTTCTTTCTTTAGATTTTTAGCTAACTTTTCTATAGACGAGGCCATGAATCTGAACGTGTCTACGAACGAAAACTTGATGAATTTTCTTGGCTTATCACCTTCGAATTCATATCCATATCCTGAATTTACTGAATAATTTATATATTTTTCATCTGTGTTTGCGATCAAATCAACATTTCCATATTGTTTTAGCCAATTCTTTTATGTACAAATGAGTATCGTAATTTGACATATTGTGGCAGAAAACGGGAATATTCTGAGGAAATTTCAAATTCAGATTACAAATTCTATGAGCTGCACCTCGAAATTTTCCAGTCAAATGACAGTGATCTCTGCATTTTTTTGAATGCATCATAAGCAGAACTCCAATTATCTGGTAAAAAACCCTAAAGTTTTTTCAGTGTCTTGATACGATATTTCTTCACAAATGTGGCAAAGATTTGAATTTTGATACGAAATTTCTTCTTCGTCAGTCAATTTCATGGGCTTCATGTTCTTTGAATTATATTTTTTAGCTATGTACTTCGATAATTTATTGAGCTCTTCAAACAATTTTGTAGGAACGTTCGGCAACCCTTTTTCATTTTTGGCTCGATAACATATCGGTTTGTACATACGATTGGTCACATTTGACACTAAATATAGAGTAAAACCATAAGGAATGTGCTTCTGAATCTTGGTTGTAGTCGATTTTTGTGGATTGTTCTTGCATGTCGGAATTTTTTCTAATATGCTCTCAAAATCCATATAAATAACGTACGGATGGCTAAACTTCTTTTGATAATTAGTAAATTTAGTTGTTTGACCTGGAAATGGCATAATAGGTTTGCATACTTCATGTTGCTTGCAAATTTCTAAATGATCTGCTAAATCTCCAGATTTGTAGAAATGGCTTAAACATCTTCTACATAGCAATTTTTTATGTTCGTGTTTAGATAACTGAGAACTCACTAATCTATTTAAATCAGTTATCAAAACAAAATGGGATTTGTCTTCTTGTTTTTACATACAGTAGATCAATATTTAATTCTGCATCATATTTTTCAGAAAATTTGTAACGGAACAACCTTAATACTTTCATCAAAACTGTAGACATTGATAGACATTTTTGGATATTTGTAATTGGAATTGTAACTTCGTTTCTCAAATAATTGTATATCTTTTAAGGACATTGGATACTCGAAACCTGAAAATATCTCGTCATTTACAAATTTTACATATTGTTTTGATCTTTCGCAGTCTCTTTCGGGTTTTTCAATAGCACATCGGATAGAATAAATAAAGCAATAATCATCTTTATTTTTGATATTTATACAAGCTTTTTTTATCTTTGATTTTCTTTGGCAAATCGATATATGATCCTGCGTTCATCATTTCGTGTTTGTTAAGGCTCAAAACTAGTTGTTTGCAGCTTTTAAATGTCCATCCAGAACCCTTATTTGGATGATTTGTCTGTTCTCGATGTGTTAATTTATTAAATTGCTTAGTAATAAAGTCGTTTACGTCAAATATTTCGTCTGATTTTATAGTAAAGTACATTGGACACGTTTGTGTTTCACCGTTCACTAAAGTTCGTTCGTATTCGCATTCTAAAGATAAATAACCTTTCATATTTTTAACGGTTTCTTGAAATTTTTTCTATTAAACTTTTAATCTCTGGCCTCATAATTGATAGATATTTGTAAATTGACATGAACTTATCGTTTAAAATTCGTTAAAATGTATTGCTTTGAAAAGAACCGTGTATTGAGGATAAAACTTCTACATCAATGATATTTTTAGGTTTTTCGTTAAGAGTTTTATCAATTTCTTCGATCATTTCAGACTTAGTTTTATCGTTTGTTTCTAAGGACAATTTTTCAGCGATTGATTGAATTTTTTCATCATTAAATAGATTGAGATCTTTTTTATCTTCCTTAAAGCTTTTTCTTTAATTCACGCAATTTTTCTATATTGTACATCTTTTCGTGACCATCGATTTGATTCTCTTTAGCCCAAGTCCTCAAAATAATTTAGTTCTTTTTCATAAATATCTTTATTTTTCAGATGATTCTTCGAATTATAATGCCGAGTATAGTTGATGTTCAAAAACATCTTTTTTGCAGTATGGGCACTCTATCTTTTTCCGCTCCATATTTAAAGAGCAAAAATTTGTAAACTAAAATTTTGAGAAAGTAGTGATTTTTGACACAAATCAGCACAATTTCTGGTCAAATGTTTTCAGATTGTTCTATTTATTATAGAAAAATCTTTTAACTAAATTTAGTTAAAAGATTTTTCTATAATAAATGGCGGCGCTGTTACAAGAGTTGAATAAGGTTGGTGAACTAAGATTCAAAGAATATAAGAAATTAGTGGAATTGGAAGAAAAAAAGAGATATAGAATCTTGAATTTGGAGGAGAAAAAATGAAAGATAAATTCGGGTTTACAATAATTGCCGAGTTGGAAGATTGTAAAGTACACTTGCCGAACAGATTTTTGACTGTTTTGGATGAAAAAAAGATTAAAGAATTAAACAAAAATGAAAAATTACACTTGATTGTTACTGGAAAAAAGACTATTAAAGATAAAGGACTGTGTTACAATTAACTTTGTAGAATAAAGATTTTTTATTAAGATTTCTGGATTTTTTCATTAAAACAGCTTATAAATGTAGAAGCAAAACATTGAACAGTAAAACAGCTAAAGATTCGGTTATTTAACATTCGTTCTTTCCTGTTAGATTTGTTTATTGTTCAATGGACAGTATTTTACATTGATTTTCTGACTGTCCCAAAAGTGCGCCAGAACCGCCATATTCATATCTACTTATATATATATATATATATATATATATATATATATATATTATATATATATATATATATATATAAGTAGACTAGCAGACCCGACAGACGTTGTCCTGTACACACGTCTTTAATTCGAAAATTTTAAACTTTGAATAATCTGTAACAATCTGGGCTGTTTTGATATAAAAATGTCTATTAAAAAAGTTATTACAATATCTAACTTCATCACATGTACATTTAATCACATTTCGACCAACCGATAGTTTGTGAGTATAACATGAGTGATGTGAAATGTGAGGATGTTTTAAATTAAAAACTTACCTAATCTGAAGGTATAAAAAGTTGAAACAAACTATTTTATAACAGGTATATTTTTTCAATTTACAACTTAATTTATCGTAATGCCATTGAATGTACAATATTTTTTTGTTAATCCTTCAGAAGTATACACAAACAAATTAGATGATTTTCCGATAGGGCCTGAAGTATAATAAGTGACCTCCATCACAATCGAATTATTAATATTTCTGAATAGCCTATATAACTACTATCCGAATTAGATTATAGTTATGTAAAGGCTGAAAGTATAATAAGCGGCCACCATCACAAATTGAATTATTGATATTTCTGAATAGTCTATCTAAAACTATTTCATTACAATTATTTAAAATTACATTATAGTATCGGAACTGGCCAACAGAATTTAATTTATCTAAAATACTAAATAAGTATTCCGTATAGGGCTGAAGTGGCCACCATCACAATCGAATTATAGATATTTATGAATAGCCTATCTAAACTACTAAAATGACGAACTGAATTAGATTATAGTTATTTAAAGGCTGAATTATAATAAGCGGCCAACATCGCAATCAAATTATTGATATTTCTAATTAGCCTATCTAAAACTACCGAATTTCATTATCTTTATATTTATATTTCTTGTGTGCGTGTGTATGGAGCTGAACTCCTCCTAAATGGATGGGACCATCTTGGAATGTTTTACATTGTATCCAGCAGAATGCGCTACGATCACAGTTTCAAATGTTTTCTATTTTAATTCCAGGTTTTCCTGACAGTTTGTGCTGCTATCAAATATGTGTGTGTTGTATTGTATCATCGTTGTAAATATTGTAAGAGTGCTAATTGTAATATCACATTAATAGAGATTGAAGATGTTTGAAGTACATAAAAAACTATAGTTATTTATTGAAGTTATTGCACTAATTTTTAAAATTTATTGAAACCAAGTGAGTATACTGGTCGAATGACCTAAGTAGCATACAAATCAAAAGGTTGTGTTTCTATGTGTGAATAAACTATTGTTAACAGTTTGGTCACATAAGTTCAAATTAAGTAGCATATAAATCACCATGATTGAATAACTATTCGTCCTCTTCCACGAAGACGTGGCATTTTTCTGTAAAAATAAAATTCTGTATAATAGTACACAATGAGTATGAGTAACTTATTGAATACGTAATTTTAATTAAGTAACTTCTAGATAAAAATGTATAACAACGTAGACTACGGTATCTAAAATTCTAAATAAGTATTCTCTATAGGTCTGAAGTACAATAAGTGGCCACCATCACAAACGAATTATTGATATTTCTGATTAATCTATCTAAAACTACCGAATTACATTATAATTATTTAAAATTACAGTATAGTATCGGAACTGGCCAACAGAATTTAATTTATCTAATATACTAAATAAGTATTCCCTATAGGTCTGAAGTACAATAAGTGGCCACCATCACAAATCAAATTATTGATATATCTGAATAGCCTATCTATACTACTAAAATGACGATCCAAATTATAGTTATTTAAAGGCTGAAGTATAATAAGCAGCCACCATCTCAATCGAATTATTGATATTTCTGATTAGCCTATCTAAACTACTGAATTTCATTTATAGTTATGTAAAATTACAGTATAGTATCAGAAACTGGCCAACAGAATTTAATTTTAAACCAATTCCTACATTATTAACAATAGTTATTCACACATGTGATTTGTATGCTAACTTAATTTGAACTTCTCTGACCAATTTTGACTGCAGATTAAAAATGTAAATTACAACAAATTATTTTAAATCCATTAGTTTAAAACTTGATTATCTAAAATGTTAACAATAGTTATTCACACATAGAAACACAACCTTTTGATTTGTATGCTACTTAGGTTATTTGAGGTATGCGACCAATATACTCACTTCAATAAATTTGCAAAATGAGTTCAATAACTTTAATAAATAACTATAGTTTTTTATGCACTTCAAACATCTTCAATCTCTATTAATGGTATTATAACAATTAGCACTCACACAATAATTACAGAATGTTACAAAACAACACACAAATTTGGTAGCAGCACAAACTGTCGGGAAAAACCTGGATTTAAAATAGAAAAACATTATGGCTGTGTTGTAATATTATAATGTTTACGTAGAACAATTGGTGAAACTTCATCTTTGCAATCTGCATTACACTACTGATCAAGCACTTTACAAATTAAAAATATGAACTTTCTAAATTTTTAATGTGAACAAATGTTTCTGCCTCTTTTGATGAACTTCAGCTGAAAATATTCACAGCTGTTAAGTATCAGTTCACTTTGTATTACGTGTCGTTCGTAGCGCAGTCTGGCTGATCCAATGTAAAACACTCCAAACATCAACAACAACTTATTATTAAAAAATTCATGAAATAAACTATTTAAATTGGACCAAATTGTGAATCTAAACCATTCTCGGATCCACCTGAAGACACACAAAAAGTTTCATTAAAATCGGTCCACCCGTTTAGGAGGAGTTCATTAACATACACACGCACACAAGAAATATATATATAAAGATATGAATATGAGGTTCCTAGACCACTTTTAGGACAGACAGAAAATCAATGTAAAATACTGTTTAAAGGACAATAAAAGAATCTGTAACTCACGAATGAAAAATTACCGAATCTATAGCTGTTTGCTTCTACTTTCTTAAGGTGTCTATTGGAAACTTCTGCTTCGAATCAATCTATTGGAAATGATCTCATATCTGCTTCGAATCAACGAAAATTCTTTTGTAAATATATTAAAATCTTAATGAAAAATCTTGGAAAAGTTAAAGAAAAAATTATTGAAAAAATAACATAAAGAATTTAAATTGCCTCCTACAAACCAATATAGTAATAAAAGTACTATTTTGTCCTATAACTATACTATTTTTTCAATAATTTTAAGTCTTAGTTTACAGATTTTTCTATAATAAATAGAAGAATCTATCACTGTTTCAGCAGAAATTGTGCTGATTTCTATCAAATTCAAGTAAAAATCATTACTTTTTCAAATTCATAGTTAAGAAATTTTCCCTATTTAAATGGAGAGGAAAAAGGTTATCATGTCCATACTGCAAAAAAGATGTTTTTGAACATCATTACACCAGGCATTATAATTCAAAGAATCATCTGAAAAATAAAGATATTTATGAAAAAGAACTAAATTATTTGAGGAATTGGGCTAAAGAGAATCAAATCGATGGTCACGAAAAGATGTACAATATAGAAAAATTGCGTGAATTAAAGAAAAGCTTTAAGGAAGATAAAAAAGATCACAATCTATTTAATGATGAAAAAATTCAATCAATCGCTGAAAAATTGTCCCATAGAAACAAACGATAAAACTAAGTCTGAAATGATCGAAGAAATTGATAAAACTCTTAACGAAAAACCTGAAAATATCATAGATGTAGAAGTTTTATCCTCAATACACGGTCTTTTCAAGCAATACATTTTAACAAACTTGAACGACAATTCCATGTCAATTTACAAAATATCTATCAATTATGAGGCCAGAAATTAAAAGTTTAATAGAAAAAATTTCAAGAGAATGTTAAAAATATGAAGGGTTATCTCTCTTTGGAATGTGAATATGAAAGAACTTTAGTGAACGGTGAAACACAAACGTGTCCAATGTACTTTACTATAAAAGCAGATGAAATCTTCGATGTAAATGATTTTATCACTAAGCAATTTAATAAATTATCACATCGAGAACAGACAAATCATCCAAATAGGGGTTCAGGATGGACATTTAAACGCTGCATACAACTAGTTTTGAGCCTTAACAAACACGAAATGATGAACGCCGGATCATATATCGAATTTACCAAAGAAAATCAAAGATAAAAAAGCTTGTATAAATGTAAAAAATAAAGATGACTATTGCTTTATTTATTCTATCCGATGTGCTATTGAAAAACCCGAGATACATGTTGACAGATCAAAACAATATGAAAAATTTGTAAATGACGAGATATTTTCGGGCTTTGCGTATCCAATGTCTTTAAAAGATATACAGTTATTTGAAAAACGAAGTTATAACTCTAAGTACAATTATCCAAAAATGTCTGTAAATGTGTATAGCTTTGATGAAAGTATTAAGGTTGTTCCGTTACAAATTTCTGAAAAATATGATGCAGAATTAAATATTGATCTACTGTATGTAAAACAAGAAGACAAATCCCATTTTGTTTTGATAACTGATTTAAATAGATTAGTGAGTTCTCAGTTATCTCAGATTAGTGATTATAATATGTATTTAATGATTGAAAAAGGTATTCGTGGAGGAATTTCTCAATGTATTAAACGATATGTTAAAGCAAATAACAAATATTTGAAAGATTTCGATAAGACAAAGCCCGAAAACTATTTACTTTATGTCGATGCAAACAACCTTTATGGTTATGGTCTTATGCAAAATTTACCATATGGTGATATCAAGTGGATGGATCCGAAAACATATACAAAAGAAGAGTGGCAAGAAACAATTTTAGAACTCACTGGCGACGAAGATTATGGCTATATTCTCGAAGTTGATCTAGGATATCCAACAAATTTACATGAACATCAAAAGGATTTACCTCTTGCTCCCGAACATTATAAAAACAAACTTTGCACAACTTTACTGGATAAAACTGAATACGTTGTTCATTCAAGAAATTTGAAATTCTATCTGGAACAAGGTATGATTTTGAAACACGTGAATAGGGTTTATTGCATTCGATCAGAAGCCTTTTATGAAAAAGTACATAGATTTTAACACAAACATGAGAACCAAAGCTACAAGTGACTTCGAAAAGGACTTTTAAAAGCTGATGAACAACTCAGTTTTTGGAAAAAGTATGGAAAATGTGCGAAATAGATGTGATATCAAACTAGGAAATGAAGAATTTTCAATTAAACAGGCCAAGAAAACGAAACTTCAAATGTTTTAATATCTTTGACGATAACTGTATAGCGAGTCACATGTACAAACAAAAGGTGAAATTTAACAAACCGATATAAATAGGATTTTCAGTTCTTGACCTATCAAAATTGTTAATGTATGAGTTTTATTACGATAAATTAAAGAAGTTTGACCCAGATTTGAATCTGTGTTACATGGATACAGACAGTTATTTCCTAGAATTGAAACGAGATCCTTTTAAAATTATTAAAGAAAATATAGATGACTTTGATACAAGTGATTATCCAAAAGATCACGAATGTTTCACTACTAAAAATAAGAAGGTAATAGGGAAATTCAAAGATGAGTTAAATAGCGAAGTTTTAGAAGAATTTTGTGGATTGAGATCGAAAATGTACTCGTACAAATATCTAGACAAAAATCCAGTAAGATGTAAAGGAATTAAGAGAAGCGTTGTAAATAAAACAATAAATATCGAAAACTTGAAGAAATGTTTGTTCGAAGATAAAGAAGAATTTAGGGAGATGACAGTAATCAAAAGCTACACACATGAGTTGTACACCGTTACCATAAACAAGTTAGCACTGAACGCTAAAGATGATAAGAGAATTGTCCTAGAAAATAAGATCGATACAGTACCGTATGGCTGTAAAAATGAAGCGAAATCTGATATATGAGACGAATTAAATAAACTTGGAAACTTTGATATATAAATGGAAGATGATTTAATACATTGTCACAAATGTAAAAAGAAAACGAAAAATATAGATTCTAAAATTGTTCAAACTCAAAACGGATTGTATAGAATTGCAGCAAAATGTTCAAAATGTAAGAAAAACAAGAGTAAATTTATAAAGAATCCTTATGAAAAACAAGTAAAGAAAGAATCTAAGAATAAGGAAGAAATAGAGATTGAAGCTAGAGAAATTCATGCACCAGTACGAAAAAAGTTTAAAAAGAGAAAAAATTATAACATTAGGAATTGACGATTTATGGGCAGCAGATTTAGTTATAATTTCTAACTATTCAGATCAAAATGATGGATTTAAGTATATGTTAAATGTTATTGATACTTTCTCAAAATATGCTTGGTCAAGAGCTATCAAAAGAAAAAACGGGAAGGATGTTTCAAAAGCTTTCGAAGATATAGTAAAAGATGCCATAAGGATCAATCACAAACCTCCAAACCTACTTCATACAGATAAGGGCTTAGAGTTTAAAAATAAAGAATTTAATGATGTTTTGAGAAAATACAACATTAAGATTTATCATACTGAAAACGAAGAGAAATCAAGTATTGTAGAGAGATATAAACAGAACTCAAAATGAGAGAATGAAAGTAATTTTTGAGATTAATAATAACTTTAAATGGATCGATATTCTTCAAAAAATCGTAAACAATTATAACTATACAGTTCACAGCACAATCAAAATGAAGCCCAAAGACGTAGATATGGATGCAGAAAAGGAGTTATTAGAGACCGTTTTCAAGTATATTCCACCAGAAATTCACACGAAAACTAAATTTAAAGTCAATGATCATGTAAGAATTGTTAGTAAAAAAAAAACAACATTTTCGAACAAATATAAGAACAATTGGTCAAGAGAAATCTTTGTGATTTATCAAATTAATAACGCAGATCCTGTAACTTATAGTATAAAAGATTTAAATAATGAAGAAATAACCGGAAAGTTTTATGAATATGAATTGAGAAAGTCAAAGCTATAATTTTTTGTATATAAATGGAGGCTCAAACGAAGTGTGCAATTTGTCAAGAATATAAATATTTTGAAGAATTTCATAAAAATAAGACTAAAAAAGGAGGAATAGAGTCTATGTGTAAAGTTTGACGTAGTAAATATGAGAGAGAATTATACGATAAAATAGAAAAATTAACGTTAGAAGAGAAAAAATGTTGCGTTTGTAAAGAAATTAAGGATATTTCCAAATTTTACGATTGGCATTATAGTAGAGATAAAAAACATACACATTGTAAAGATTGTGCTATAAGAATTCAACGAAAAAGTCAAAAGAAACCGACTCTTTGCGAGTGTGGACGAATCATTCAATGGTTACCTTATCTTCAAAAACATTTACAGACAAAATAACATAATTCGAGAGTTTAATAACATTTAGTAAAATTTTCATCGTGTAATAATTTTTTCTATATAAATGGAGTCTCAAAAGAAAATGTACAAAGTGTCAAGAATTTTTATGAGGAAAAGAATAGAAAAGACTGTTATTGTAAGGAATTATATGATAAAATGGACAAATTAACTTTAGAAGAAAAAAAGTGTTACATTTGTAAAGAAATTAAAAATATTTCTGAATTTAATAACTGGCAGTATAGTTAAGATAGAAAAGATGCTTTTTGCAAAGATTGTGCTAAAAAAATTTTCAGCGAAAGTTATAAAAAACGAAATGCCTTGTGAATATGAAAAAAAATTCTACAATGGTTACCTAGTTATGCTAAACATTTACAAACAAAATATAATAAATCGAGAGTTTTTAGTAAAATTTAGAAACATTTTCATCGTGTAATTTAGATATTCTATAAATCAGTCGAGATTCTGCCATATTTGTAGTAAAATGATTTCCGTTGTATAAAATATTCAAAGATTCTTTCATTTGGTTGTAGAGATTTATACGAGAAATTTCCATTTCTGGGTAATCAATTTCAAGTTCTTTCAATCTTTTCGGTATTTCTCTCTTTTGAGCTCTGATAACGTAATAAGGATATTCCCACATGTGATTCTTTTTAATTAATACAAAAACATGGTGTTTTTTCTTATCAAAATCTTTACAAACAAGGTCTGGTTTCATTAAATCAATTTTTACACTTTGTTTTGCGATTATTTCCGTTTTTATTTCATCTTTAATTTGCAAGTGTTTAACTTCGTCCTCTAAATATTTAATCTTGTTTTTAAGTTTGTACTCACCAAATTTACGAATACTTGGCAAAACTTCTTTTGTAACCCAATTTTTGAAGATTTTTGCCTCTTTTTTTATGTGATCTCAAAATTAAAGAATAAAGTCCAGATTCATTGATAAAAACAGTGTCAGGATGAAGATTGTTAAGGGGCCATTCGAATAGCCCCTTGCTTTTTAAGTAAAAATATTGAATTTTGTCATCATCATCAACATTTAATTTAATTGCGTTTTTTGTTTTTTCATAACCTTATATTTCACAAACATCTTTAGCCTTAAACCAGATTACATTGTTTTCGTCTACAATCGTTACAATGTCTTTATTATTGAATGTAAGTTGATTATTGAGTAGGTTTACTAGTGACTCCATTTAGATAGAAACATTTTTAACTAGTAATTTTTATTTCAGTATAAAGTCCAGATTCATTGATAAAAACAGTGTTAGGATGAAGATTGTTAAGGGGTCTATGGGATAGACTCCTGTAATTTATACATTCAAAAGTTGTTTTATCATCATTATCGACATTATTTATGATAGCTTGCCTCGTGTTTTCATATTCTAAAATTTCTGCAACATCTATCGCCTTAAACCAAAATTCATTATTTTCGTCAACAAATGTTAAAATTTCTTTTTTATTGAATTTGAGTAGATTTACAACTGACTCCAATTTAACAAGCAATTTTTATTTTGAGAATAAAGTCCAGATTCATTAATGAAAAAAATAGTATGTTTTTGAATATTTTCTCGGGGTCTATGGGATAGACTCCTGTAATTTATACATTCAAAAATTGTTTTATCGTCATTATCGACATTATTTATGATAGCTTGCCTCGTGTTTTCATATTCTAAAATTTCTGCAACATCTTTTGCTTTGAACCAAATTTCGTTATTTTCGTCAACAATCGTAAAAAATCCTCTGTATTATTGAATTTGAGTTGATTATTTATTAGATCTAGAACTGTCTCCATTTAGATAGTAATTTTTATTTTGAGTGTAAAGTCCAGATTCATTGATAAACGGTGTTTTCTTGAAAATTTGAAGGTAGTAACGATTCGTTCCCCCCTTGATTCACCATTCTTTCGACAATCTTAAATATATTGTTGTTTTAATCTCATTATTTAATAAATTTCCCTCAGAGTCTTGTATAGTTAGAACGATTTTTTGAATTCTTTTAATATTTTTTCTAATCGAAATATAATCGATTTCATTCGGTTTTTCACTGATTTTTGATCCATAAGCAACATTTGGAAAAAAAGTGTACAAAATTTCAGATTCTTTGTGTAAATGTTCGGTATGATTTTCAAAACTAGGTTCAACGAGATTACAATGTACTTCAATTACATCAAACGGTCTAAATTTTGGCGTTTTATTTCCTAAATATACCTGATTTGGCTCAATAGTTTCTTGAACAAACCCTAACAAATCTACAATAATTGCTGAAAAACATTATTCTTACTGGTGATTTTATTTGAATTTTATTAGAGAGATAATTTTTTTGCATTTCAAACTTGTTTTCGTCAAAGTTTAAAGATTTATCTGATTGTTTGAATGTTTTCAGATAATTTTTAAGGGAATTTTTTATTTGATCGAAGGTATAATATCCTTTGTTTAAACCATAATATTTTGTTATGTTCTTCTCACTAAATCCTATACAATAAGGAGAACTTTCACTAATATTTATTACAAAATTGTCAGAATAAAAAAAACCGCTTAAACCGATAAAATAATTTGATTCTTCCTCTAAATGAATAGGATGTTCCAAGTTTAAAAACTAATTTAGAGCTTTCTGAAGTCAACTTGAACAGCTTCATTTTCGCTATTTAAATGGAGAAATTTTTAAAGCAAAAAGATCAGATAAAACTTCAAACGTTTGAAGAAAATAAGAAAGATCAACCAATCAGATTGTTAATTGTTGGTTCAAGTGGATGTGGAAAAACAACTTTATTATTGAATTTTATCTTCAATAGGTTGATTCCTTATTCCAATTTGTATGTTTTTAGTAAATCTTTAGAACAAGACGCATACAAAAAAATTACAACAAAGATTCAAAAATATTGAGAAGAACTTAAGCAAAGAAATATCACATTTTTATAATGCTTCTGAGGACATAGTTCCGTTAAGCGAATGTAAACCCAATTCGTTAATCGTTTTTGATGATTGTATTTTGGAAAATCAGGACGTTATTAAGGAATATTTCGTAATGTCTCGTCACAAAAACATATCTTGTATCTATCTTTCCCAATGCTTTTCAAAGGTTGATAAACAAGTTATAAGAAATAACCTGAATATGTTGTGTATTTTTAAGCAAGATGATCACTATTCGAGAAAGATTTATAACAATTATGTGGGATCTGATATGAGTTTTAACCACTTTATTGAGTTATGTGATAAAATTTGGAAAGAAGGCTATGGATTTTTAACTATTAATCTAACTTTGAAGCCTAAAAATGGTAAATATATGAATAAATTTTCTAATATAAATGCTGCTCAGTGGTCTGACAAATCTACTTGATAAAATATTTGTTACAATTATTTTTACATTATCTTTACTTTTTATTTACATTATGAAAACAACTGAAAAACGGTAAATCTTTTCACGTTTTCACGTTTCACGTTCACGTTCCACGTTCACTTTTTACGTTCCACGTTCACGTTTTTACGTTCCACGTTCACGTTTTACGTTCCACGTTCACGTTTTACGTTCCATGTTCACGTTTTACGTTCCACGTTCACGTGCCACGTTTTTTACGTTCCACGTTCACGTTTTACGTTCCACGTTCACGTTTCAAAATTTTTCTAATTAAATGGTGAACTTAACTTCTGAAGAAGCGAAAAAAACTTGATCAAATCGAAAAGAAAATTAATCAAAGAATTTAAAGAACAGATTCGAATTGATGAAAAAGAACAAGAATTTATTCAAAAAATTAATCAACCTGTAACTTCTGCAATTAAAAATGTTGAAGGTAAAATTGAAAACGTTTTAAGTGATAATCAAAATTTGATGAATTTGGTTCCAGTTGTACGACAATTTGCTGATATTTCGATTCCAGAATCTGAAGTAGAAGAGTTTGAATTGCCAAAATTACCATCTTCAACACCTCGAATCATTGAAGAATCTACAATAGTCAACCAATAGGACCAATAAGTCCTAGAACACTGGATATAATAGTTGGTCCAATTGGTAGAGAAAGTTTCTTCCTAGAGTAAAAGATGATAAATTTGGTTTGTATTAGGATAAAAAAAAGAATAGTTTTATCATTGGAAATTTGCCCGTGAATTTTGAACATAATGATATCATTATTAATGAAAAAACATATGAAGGAACTCAAGGTTTATGGAGATTATTAACAGACTATGACGCTCCAAAAAAATAATTTATATTCTGAAGAAGATTTGAAAAAGTATACAGAAATTTTATGGGAATCTGACTCAATTTACAAAAATAATGATCCATCTACTAAGAAGCCTAAGTCAAGTAGAGGTAAAAAATATATGAAATTAATTAAACCAATTTGAGAAAAACGAATCGAAGGATCAGGTGTAAGAAAAATACAGTGATAATAAGATTGAATACAGATATATCGACGATTTGACAAAACTCGATGGAATTATTAATTATATTTATGCTCAAGAAAAGGCTGGAAATAACAATTTTTTGAACGAAAAGAAAGCGATTATTAAAGATTTTATTTCGAACAAACTTGATGAGGTGATTGAAAAACCTGATGGAATTAAATATTTTAAAACGAATTTTGCCGGCAATAAGTTCATCTATGATTGAGGGTAGCGGACTTTTGAATGATTTTATCAACAATTTACCTTTTGAATTACACGTACCAACTTATCAGTATCTGGGGCCTGGCACAAAACTCGAAAAAAAGACTAAAAAGAGGAGATCCTGGTGTGAAGAAATTAGATCAAGCTGCAATGGAACACGATTTTTTTTTATGCAAAACATAGAGACACAAATTCCAGACATATAGCAGATAAAGTTTTGCAAGAAAAGGCAATGGATAGATTTTTATCAAAAGATGCTAGTTTAGGTGAAAGATTTGTTGCGCTTCCAACAGCTGGAGCAATGTTTTTGAAGAGAAAACTAGGAATGGGAATCGAAGAGAACTTGAAATTTTAACTATATAAATGGCGGTGAATGTAAATTTCAGCAAAAATCAGAAAGAGAAAATAAAATCCGCTTTTAAGAAGAAAATACCCGTTAGTATTCAATTTAAAATAGATCAACTAAAAAATGGCGAAGATAAGATATTTTTAACAAATAGACAATACAATAAACTCGAAAAACACAAGAAAAACGATAAAGGCGTCAGAATAGAATTTTCTTATAATCAGTTGAAAGAACTTAAAAATGGTGGACTTTTGAAAGATTTATTAGATTTTGGAGAAAATATTCCAGTTGTTAAAAATGTTGTTCCTTATGTTCGTAAAGCTGCTCCAATCGTTAAAAAAGATGTGATTCCTATTGTTCGAAACATTATAAATTGGTTAGATAAAGAGTTGGAAGATGTTACAGGATCTGGATTAGATGAAAAAACTTTGAATGACGTGAAATCAAACATTGAAAAAAATTTTAAAACCTTTAACATTCGGAGAATTGGAAGAAATCTGCAAAAATATTATACATTTTAGAGGAATCTTCATGAGAGATACATTACCTGAAAAAAGTTAAGAAATTTGAGTGTGGAATTGTGAATTTAGACTCGATAATGGGAAGTGGAACGCATTGGGTTTGTTATTATAAAAATGATAAGAATGCATGTTATAGAAATATTGAGTTTATTTTGACAAACTGAGGTGGCTAACGAGTTTAACAAGTTTTTTGCAACTGTGGCTTGTGACCAAGGCCCTCGGCCATCGGCTCCTGTAGGAAACTCCACGAGAAGACAAATTCCATCAGCCTCTATGTGCTTGGCACCGGTTGACGAGAAAGAACTTGTCAGTATTATTCAGCAGCTCCCAGCCAAAAAATCGAATGATCTTAATTCAAACTCAATGTGGCTCATAAAAAAATGCTCGAAGCATATTGTGAGGCCTCTGACCGCCTTGATAAATTCCTCATTTCATTTGGGAGTTTTTTCCCTCACTCCTGAAGATGTCAAAAGTAACCCCTATCTTTAAAAAAGACGACCCTACACTCATGAATAACTATCGGCCTGTCTCTATTTTGCCTATTTTAAGCAAACTATTTGAAAAGTTGTTTTTAGTGCGAATGCTTCAGTTTCTGAATAAACACAATCAGCTCTCAAATGACCAATTTGGCTTCAGAAAGGGCAAATCGACAATAGATGCAATTGTGGGTCTTGTCGATATGATTGTAGAGGGATTGGAAAGTCGAAATCTCACTTTAAGTGTGTTTCTCGATTTATCTAAAGCTTTCGATTGTGTTGACCATATTACACTGCTTGACAGACTGGAATCGCATGGCATCCGAGGCGTGCCTCTCACATGGCTTAGTTCATTCCTAAGCCATAGAACTCAAGTTGTCCAAATTTCTAATCATATTTCAAATTCTGTAAATATGAGTTATGGAGTTCCTCAAGGATCCATTCTCAGTCCAATTCTCTTCCTGCTTTATGTTAATGACATAAAATCATCACTACCACACGGGAAAATCGTGCAGTATGCTGATGATACGACTCTTTGTTTTAACGAATCTTCGAAATCAGATTTGGAACAAAACGCATTTGTTGGAATGAAAAATTGTGTCCAACATTTTCATAGCCTCAATCTAAATACAAATTCATCTAAATCTAACGTTTTAAATTTCACTTTAAACCCAGTAGACTTTGAGTATGGACCTAGCGTTATGTTAGCGGATACAATACTAGAAGAAGTCTATTCCTTAAAATTCCTTGGAATTTACCTTGATCAAGGTTTGACATGGAATGTTCACATCGATCACGTTTGCTCAAAATTAGCCTCAGGCATTTATGTTCTGAGGTCTCTAGCCAAATACTGCCCAAGTCAAGTTCTGATAACGGCGTATTATGGCTTGATTTATCCACACCTCACTTACGGATTGGTACTATGGGGTGCCTGTGCAAGGAACCAATTTTCAAGAGTGTTTAAATTACAGAAGCGAGCGATCCGCACCATTGCAAAATTAAAGTTTAGAGAGTCGTGCAGGTCAACTTTCAAAAGGTTGCAACTGTTAACTCTGCCTAGCCTCTACATTTTACAAACAACGTTGTATTGTATGTCTAAATGTGCCTTGATTACGGGCCGAGACATTCACTCGTACGGGACTAGAGGCAGAGACAACTACCGAACTGGGAGACACAGGACGGTGGTTTATGAACGCTTGCCTTCACAGGCAGGGGTTCATTTTATTAACAGATTGCCTAATGAATTAAGAAAAGCCTCGACGCTCAAGGCGTTAAAAACTCGTTTAAAACGCTGTTTAGCGTCAAATGCATTTTACAATATAAAAGAGTTTCTGGAGTATGACTGGGAGACCACACAATAACAAGACTGACTCTAGAACGAAGTGGGAATTATTGGCGATGGTATGAACGTGGAATGAGTGATCAAATGTATGTCTGAATGAGAGCTCGATGTGGTATGTATGTCCAAATTTTAACATATTTGACGTTTGCTATACAAATGTATTTTGTCTCCGCAATAAAAAATTGACTATTGACTATTGACTATGTTATTTTGATTCGTATGGAAGAATTGAGGACAAACCACCTATAGAATTGATTAAATATTTGAAAAAATCAAGCGTCTACTACAATGATTCTCAGATTCAAGATTATAAAGATCCCCCAATTTGTGGTAATTTATGTGTTTTTGTTTTGAATGAGTTGACTGATGGTAAAGATTTTAAAGAAGTTGTTAACAAATTATTGCTTTAATAAATATGGATTCACAAAATATTTTTGATGTATTTGGAACACAAATTATTCAAAATGTAGATAATAGTTTCAATTTTGATAGTTTGAGAAATGAGTTTGATAACAAGTTAGAAAATTTATTACAAAACCTTCCAGATTCAGATATGTTTGCTGTCGAGATTGAAAATTTTAAAGCAGAATATGATAACAAACTTGCAAATTTCATGAGTTCAAATGAAGTTGTTGATAAAATAAAAACATTAAAAAAAGAATTTGAAGATGGTGCAAAAAAATATTTACCAAATTAATGTCTCATATCGAAAAAAGCTGATAAAATTACTGAAGCGATCAAAGTTGAAAAGAATTATGTTAGTTTGGCTAATAAGAAAAGAATTGTCGGTGTGTTCGACCTGGTATTGACAAACATGATGTTGTTGTTAAAGAACAAATTTTAAAACCTCTAAAATTATCAGAAAACATCGATATTGTTGATTTACATGATCCGAATGTTAAAAATGCCTTAGATTTTTAAAGGAATTAGCAGCGTTAGTAAGGGAATTTATCCGTTTGATGTTGTAATGATTCGATTCGAAGATCATATTAAAATGTTTAATGAACTAAACAAAAATTACGAGAATCATAAACAGCATGTTAAAGATTTTACAACAGAAGTCTATGAAAAACTTGATGAAAGAAGTAAAAGATCAGTAGACGATGTTGGTGAAATTAATGAAAAACGTACTAGATTTAAAGAGTCTTTTGATAAGTTTAGTTTAGATGCTACGAAAACTTTTGAGAATATTGGTCATAAATTTGTTGAATACAATGATTCTTATGCTGACAAATTTCAAAAAATAGAAGAAAAACTTAATAAGTGGGAGGAAGATCTTACTGAAATAGGTATTCGCGTAGGGTTTTATGCATGATAAAATTTCCTTATACAAATGGCGCTCATATACTGTGTGAGATGTAAAGAAAAAAACTGCAACAAATGATATAAATTACTATGCAAACATCAATGGAGTTAAGAGAATATCTGGAAAATGTGCTAAATGTAACACTAAACAGAGCCAATTTATAAAAACTTGATTTTGAAATTTTTTCTTAATAAATAGAGATGGCGGGACATTACAGTGCTTTCGATCTTTTTATAATGCAACACGAAAGAGATTTGAAAAAAGAACATTGGGATGATATTTCTCAAAAATATGAATTATCCGAAGATATGATGAGATTATACGTAAACAAATTGAATTGGTATAACATTGCTAAATATCAAAAATCTGTCCCCAGAGTTCATTCAAGAAAATATACATTATCAATTAAAAGATCATATGTCTGTTCTTTGCCTCTATCAACACTTGAGTATAAATTTTTTGGATGAAAATAAAGATACAGTTGATTGGAATAATATTATAGATAGCGGTTACTATCCTGTGCAGATTTTATTGAAATATGTGCCGAAATTGCAAAATTTAAGCAAGAGAATCCTGAATATGACGAAGTAGATCATTAAAAATGACTAAAATTTATATCTTTTCTTATAAAACGTACATAAGATCGATGAAAAAATGATATCTTTCTTATACATGATGTTTAAAATTTCTAAATTTTCTCTTATTAAATGGCGGACTACAGAAAATATGCTAGTGATATTGAAAGGGCGGAGTTTAAAAATTTCTATCCAATTAGTAAACAACATTTGAATGAACCGAATAAAAGAACTGAGTTTAATATTGATTTTGGAGACAATTTTTGCTCGTCTAACTTCCAGTTTTATATTTCTGGAACTTTAACAAAACAAGATGGTCAAGCATATCTTGGAACTGATAATGTTAGATTAATCGATAATTATATACCGTTTTTATTTTCTAAGATTGAAGTAAGAAAACACAATAAATTGATAGAAGAAGTCGAAAACTGTGGCCAATTAGGCATAATTAAAGGAACTATTTCGTATTCAAAAAGTGATGTTATTTCTCAAACTTCTAATGGCTTTGAATCAGATTTTAAATTTGGTGTTTTTGAAGCAGCTGGAAATTTATCTAATTTTGGATTAGGATTTTTTGAAAATGTTACTATTCCGATCTATAAAGGAGGATTTTATCTAAGTTTTATAAGGCAGAAGACGATGATGTGATTCTGAAGACTGCAACTGGAAATGTTATGCCTGTTGATGGAAAAATAACAATTACAGATTTTTTTATTAGAGTTCCAATGATTGATTATAAAACCACGAGTAAAATTAGATTGATTGATGAAATTACAAAAAGTCAAAAACATTATGTTTAATTTTCTAGATTGGCAATGTATTGAACAAAAAGGTATTTCCGGAACAACTTATTCGTTCGATATAACAAATATTTATAGAAATATCTTCAATCCCAAGTTCGTTATTATAGGTTTTCAAACAGATAGACAGAATAATCAAGAAAAAAATCCTTCTAAGTTTGATAGTTTGAATGTAAAAAATATCAGAGTAAAATTAAACAGTTCTTATTATCCAGATGAATTACAAAATTTAAACATTTCCGGAGGTCTTTTCAGAATCATGTATCAGATGTATCAAGATTTTAAGAAAGTTTACTACAAAAATATGGAAATGTATTACAACCCCAAAGAATTTATAGCAAATAGACCCATTTATGTCATTGATACAACAAAGAGTTTGACAAATATTTCTAGTTCAAAGAACGATATAATTATCAATATGGATTTTTAAAATGCTGTTACAAACGCGATTTTTTATGTGGTTGTGGTTTCTGAGAAATTTTTATCATATGACGTGATTAAGAACGATATTAGAGAAATTCAGTAAAATTTTAGATTTATGGATTTTTCATTCCATTTCAGAGTTTTTTTATTAATATTTTAATATATTTACAACAGAATTTTCGTTGATTAGAAGCAGATATGAGATCAATAGATTGATTCGAAGCAGATTTGACTAAGTTTTAGCTCAAGAAAGTAGAAGCAAACAGCTATAGATTCGGTAATTTTTCATTCGTGATTTACAGATTCGTTTATTGTCCTTTAAACAGTATTTTCCATTGAGTATCTGTCTGTCCCAAAAGTGGTCTAGGAACCTCATATTCATATCTACTTATATATATATATATATATGTGTGTGTGTGTGTGTGTATTTTTTTAAAATTAATGTTAATTATTTTATATCGAGGAATGCTTTATGCATACCATTACATCTTACAACTTTGTTGATCTTTAAAATAATATTTTCTCAAGGAGTTTTACTATAAATAAGACCATAGAAATATGATTATGAAATTACACATAAAATATTTGCTTAAACCAATAGGTTATATCTTATTCAGCAATGAATATCTAAAAATGACGATTCTAAATCAAGTTTATTGACTGTCATACACTAATGCGTTATGCGTACACAGTTAAAGTTAGTGGTGTTCAATGCTAAATAAGTTATTATATATATGGCAGCGTGATATATATATATATATATATACAGATTAACATAAAAATAACTTTATTACCCGAGACATTGATAGCAGAGCGGCGAGAGACAAGGTGTAAGATGATTGGCAGACCGTCAACTTTTACTTTCCATAGCATGTAAGGCAAACTCTCCAATCTACAGCTTTCTGCATAGCGGGGCATTTATTGGCAGTATCTGTTTCCTCCTTCAAGACAAGCTGTTGTGTGTCATTGTGGGTCTTTTAAACCACAGCTTATTCTTTAAATAAGGGTTTACATGTTTGTATATTATTATATTACAGTAAGCCAAATTATATTTACAGAAATCTTCACTGTTTCGATGTTTTAGGATTAGAAGTTGTCAGAAGATTTGGCCGATACTCGCGCAAGAAGATTTCTGATGTCTGTAACTCTAGAAAACCAACTTTAATGAAACTATTCCCTTGTTTTAATGTTTGCCCTCCACGTTATCACTACTGCTGTGGATAGGTCATATATTAATAAATACATTTGTTTTTAAATCGTACTGTAATGTTCTCTATGAAACATTGAATGTTCGCGTAACCTTATGATTCTTTAAATTAATTTTTTTGTTCTGTCCTGCGGTATACTTGGTGTTTCTTGTTTGCATAGTATTTATATCCAATATAACTAATTCCCTAATAATCTTCTTCTGTGGAGGAATATTGATTTTGTACAAGGGTAAAATATACAGGGTTGGGAATAAGTGTGAAAATTAATTTGTATCTTTTAACTACTTTAACTAGTAAGTATAAACTCAGAATACCTTAATATTGTAAGAAAATGTACTTATTTTAGACTTGTAGACTTACCCCCTTTTTAACAGGTATTTGGAAAATAAATTTGTATCTTGGACAACTGCAAATTGTGACATAGTATTTTAAAGGTAGTGGTAAAAAATAGTAATACCCAAATACAGAAGTAAGGCTCCTCAGACCAGTTTTTTAAAATTTTAATTTTTTTATTCCTACACATCATTGTGGAATCTGGTAAATGTCTATTCGTGAATAACGTTGCATTTTGCGTTAGGTCATAATGTCATGAAATGTTAAACAGAGGAACATGTGAAAGAGTTAATACATTTGGCAAGTGTTTTCAGAAATAAATTTAGTCCCCAAAAAATTTCACGATCATGCCGATTATGCTTGAAAAAACATTCGTTTATGTCTTTTATAAAGCGTAAATATAAAAAGTTCTTAAACGATATCTGGTAACTCTTTTGATTTCATACTGTGCTCTTTGTAGCATGTATTAAGTTTAGTCACTTATATTCTCATAGATATTTATATTTGTATATAGATGTATTATTGAAATATTTTATTTACAGTAGAACTGAAATCAAAAGTCGCTTCAAATAAAATAATATTTATCAATGGAATTGTGTACACTCTCCAATTGTTACTGGTTACCTCAAAATTAAAAATTTTATCTGGACATAGTACAAACGTGACTTAAAAATTTTAAATTATCTTTAAAATTTTATTTACAGAGGTTTACTAATGATAAGCAAACAAGGAACTAAGGAACTGAACTTATTTAGTAATAGCAATAGACATATTCATTGCATTATTAATATCATGTGCTAATATACATTAACAGTACATTTTTAAATTTTTTAATATTACTGCATTTTTGTTAGGTAAAATTTGTAAGTGCCAAGCTGGATTAATATATATTACATCACTTTTCACAATATACTTGGTCGAGAATTTGAAAGATCTTTCTTCAATTTCACAGCTCGCAATAAATTAATAATAAAAATTACCTTATAAGTGTAACATTTAAAGAACAATTATTCAGAAATATTCACCAGGCAATTGAAAAACATCATAATGGAAACGCAAAAATATTTGTCACGATGTCTTCAAAACGAGACCTACAATATTGTATTATTTCTAATCATAAATTTCTTATTATTTTAAATATTTTAATACAAACAAGTTTACATGTAAAGCCTTGTTCAGACGAAAATGCAAATAATTTAAAATTTTAATTTGCTAAACAAATTTTCTTCTAAAATGACACATTCGTTCTTCACGAAACGAGAATAACATTCGATAAGAAACCTCTGAAAGAGGAGATGTTATTGACTCATAAATTTCCGGCATGTTAACGTGACCCATTTGTGTCGGTATAGTGTTCAATGAGTGAAGAGATAATTTAATCAAATTCCCAGTCTGCTTGTGTGCACTTCAATGAGACTTTCAACGTCAAAGTGGTAATATAATAATTGCTTTGCTGCAGGAGCAGAGTGCTAGGTTTCAATTCCCTGGTTAAACTAATCACTGAATAACCAATAACAAATTATTTAACAGACAAAGGTGTCGCGTAACATGTGTTTACTTGGACACATGTTAAAATGTAAAATGATTTACCATCGTGTTAAATCCCCTTGAATTCTATACGAGGATAGGGAATATTAAATCTAGTTCTCATTACCTGCAACTTTGTGCCTGAGGTCTCTGAGGTTAAAGCGGTAAGTTTCGCTAATGTCTAAGTGGCTAAGTGAGATTGTATTAACATACTCGAATACTTTTTTGTTTTAGATTTATGTCAACATGTATCCTTGTTAGAGTTAGAGTATTAACTGGCTTAAACATAAATTAAAAATAAATACGGTACAGATAATTATAATGTTGACATACGAAATTAGAATTTTGTTTCAATTACTCTATATTCAATTTTTAAATAAACATGCATAACTACATATTTATAATAAAGTTTGGTCAAAATATAAAGTACTGGTTTTTAATGAAGGATAGCATGTAAATAAATGCAACCATAATAAACATTAAAAGGATTCGGACTAATTTAACCCGTAGTTTTAATTTAAGAACTCATAGTGAAAATTTGATTTTTACTCAATATAGGTTCTTTAGATTTAGGATTTGAACATTAGAAACAATATACTGAAAAAATTTGAACTTATTGCTTTCTACCATTTTATTACTTAGAGGCGTAGACAAAAATCGACCGAAATTACAAATATTAGCACTAGTATTTATTTTCAACTTTTATGAAATTAAAAAATATCGATTTAATGCGAAATTTTTAGAGAAATTACATCTAAAGCGTTGAATTCCGGAATTAAATATCGGGTATGTGTCTTTTGTATTGGCAGAGTATAAATTTTGAAAGAAAACGTTTAATATATCTTATTTTGGTAGCAAGTAATAACACTTCAATATCAGATTCAATCTTATTCTAATTGAAATGCTTGTAATAACAACTGCTTAAAAAAACCAAAATTCATAGCCACCTGTTGAGTTTGAAAGCACAGGAAGGAGTTATGAATTGGAGAGGAAATTAATAAAAAATAGTGCATTGTTACCAATAATACAGAATTTTAAAAGTACAGGGGGGGGCTGTTCATTGCTTCGACCTGTTATAGACTGTTTTGATATTTAAAAAAATCTTAATAATGTTTAGTCACCATGGTTTGTAGCTAACATGTGAACACTTAAAATCACGAAAATACAGTTATTTAATGTATGTCTAAAATATCTGTGTTTTAAAAGTGTTGTTTATGGATGTAAATTTGCTTCTTGGGAGCTTAGGCGTTAGAAAAATTAAAAGAGAATATTGGTAACGAAAATACACGGCAATACTTTGGTACGTTATATTTCTCTAGTTATTTATAGATTCTGATGTCTCATGCTATACTGGCATCTAAATATCGTGTTATTTAATTTTGTAACTTTTGGCTGCAGATTACCTATAAATAGTGTCACTTTAAATCAATGCTATTGTTGAATTTGAGCCGAAATAAATGTTCACCTCATATTCAGAAATTTGATACACCTGGTACAGTGTTGGTATAGCCTTTAGAAGCTCCGTGCATCGGAAAATCCTGACCTTTGAAAGATTACGACTTCTGATACATTCGATCTCAGGGGACTTCCGAGGCATGGAACATAAATGATTGTTAATCTACGAGACGTTATACTTCACCTAAAACTTACATTTCTATTTTCGTTATAAATATCAATATAAAACAAATAGTTTTAAAGCTATTCTTTCATAACTGACTTAACAGTACGAGTAAATACAGCACTTGCAACCAAAATAAAAATAAAAATATTATTTATATTTAATAAATATTTTTAGTTATAGTACCATACACAGCGTATTTCCATTTGTTCAATATTTTCACCAGGCACTTGAATAATTAGTGGCATTACAAGAAAGAAATATATGTCGTTTTTGAAAGAAAAAATAGTTGCTCAAGACTTACGAAAGCTGAAAGGCAAGAGAACTACAGTCTGGCAATGCTCCATTAGTTGATTGTCTATTCTTTATTTTACACTCAGCCATAAACCCTGCAGTGTAGTCTATCGATAATCCTTTTATTCTGATTCGGATAGTAAACATATAACAAAATACAACTCGTTGAAGATATCTTGTTCATTGAATCTGGTGTTGGTCACTTTAGTCACTTTAATAAAACAAAGATCCTAATTTAAATTAACAACATAAAATTGATTGTTTCCACTTTGTTCAAAAGAGTTTTAAACATTCAAAGGAATATTTTATGTGAATGTTTTACTTATTATTGGTAGAAAAATGTAAGGTAAAAATATATTATTGAAATATTCTTCTACTTTTACCGTGTTAAAATTTAGAATAAATTTATTTAGAAATGAAGCTTGTCTTTTGGTTTGCAGCGTGTGATCTACAGACCGAGTGTATATCGATACGTCATTTTTAAATGGTAGACATATAATTTAAAAAATATTGAATAGTTAGAGGTGCTGAACCAAAAAATAAGGGTTTTACGGACATCAAAATATTTACAAATACTATTTTAATTATAAGAATGTTTTATTTTAAAATACTTGTAGTTTTATAAAAGGCCAATGACAAATGTCTTCTTTTAGTTTAACCCAATTTTAAAGAAACAGTACTGGATGCTGTAACGTCTTTTATAAATATGTAAATTACGATAATCTTCGTAGTGTTTATTGTTGTCAAGGATGCATATATATTCAACAAGCAAGCAATGAAATATCCATGAATAACCAAATGTACTTCTGTACGTAAGTAACATGATTAAGTGCTTTAAATATAAAGACATTTCATTGGTTAAGCCATCTCGGTCACTGGCGGAAATTTGCTGAGATAATCTAAAAGCGATCAAACTGTGATAGAGAAAGTTGTATCCGCTGGAACCAGCCACAACCAGCCCTGCCTGCCGCCCGCTCATGGTAGTTTTTACTAGTTTGGCACGTGTCGGTTCTACAGCTGAGCTTCGTTATTGATTACCTTCTGCTTCATAAATAGAACAGTAAGATGTCCTCAATAAATATATTAATATATTAAAAGTCATTGCGTCTGATCGACTCCGTAATGTAACTATAGAAAGGTTGCAAGACGAGAATTTTATTACTTAGGAGTTCCTCTTAGTCCAAGCAAGAAACCATCTGAGCTTCATGGTCAAGTTTGGAGTTGAAAGAGCAGTCCGCCCATCTGTCTGTCCGTCTGTTCAATAAATATTGACAGAATATCCATAAAGGATCTTCGAAAATATGTTTCTCTTGGGTCGATGAACAACCCTATTGATTATTAACCTAAAAGGTCAGTTGGTTGTTCATTTACCTGTCTGTCAATATGCATAACGCTCTGAGCGAGAACTTTTGATAGAATTCCTACAGACTTTAAACTGGACTTTTTATTGGTTTAAGCAAGAACCGGATTGATTTTAGGATCAAACGATAAAAGTGAAATCCGTCCGCCTGTGTATTTTAGGTGTGTGGTGTACAGGTTCGGCAGACTTAATAATATTCCAATGTTTTAACTTTGAAGAAACACTCGGCGAACATATTCATAGCAGCTGACCAATTGGAATAAATGTAATCCATCCACTCTGTAAATATGAATTAAGTACAAAAAAGTCTTTTTTAAAGTAAAAATTTGGCATATTAAGTGAGTGAATAAACAAGGAAGGAGAATGCCACACCACGTGTCGCGTAAGAGGCTTCGCTGAGGTTGCATAAAATATTTATACTTTACAACTTATTTAATTCTCGAGATGTCCTGCTGGTAGATAGACAGGCAGACTATTATAAATATAATAAATTCATCCAAATTCCAAGGCTGGGTACCTACCATAACACAACACTTTACTGCCTATGTAGAAATGAAGTTCCAAACAAAATTGATAAATTATTCCCCGATATATCTTGCTGTATGATATATTCAAATTTTTGTATAAACTTCCATGGAAATGTTCAAATAATAAAACTTTCGTTTAGATGGAGAGGGTACTACTACGCAAGAATGCACTGAAATATAATATTAACATTAACTTTCAAACATTGGCTTTCCACTTTATTATTTTCCCAGAGACAGAAACGAAATTTGTCCAGCCTCTCGAGTGTAATATTAAATGAATACGAATTATTTTTATTTTGTGAGTTTCTCAGCATTACAGTTTTACAAAAATACTTAAAATCTTAAAGAGAATCTTTGTCATACTGTAACTATAGTTTCATTAAATGAGTGAAACTAATGATTACCCAGTAAATATTGTTGCTAAATACTGACACAAGTTAACAAGCTCAATTGAAAGCAAGTTCTTGAAGCTATTAGAGTTTGGAAAGCATGACGTTGCACTGACGGTATTCCATTTTAAGTTTAAGTGAGAAGTTAACTTGCACTTATGGATTCTAGTGATATAACTAATTTTATGAAGCAGCATTAAATTAATTATTGGCACACTTTCCTGAGAGTAGTTCGTGAATGAATGTTTAGCGATACACATACCAAGAGCACGTTCCAGAGACGATGCTTCTATTGGCGAATGCGAACTTAGGACATTTTGCATAGTTTATAAAGGGTTTGGGCAGAATTGTATTTCCTCCAATAATATTTCTTAGCCTCATGGACGTTTATGTGTTGCAATAAGTTTTAGTTGGCTTAGTTGAAAAATATATTAATACCCCCTTCAAATAATTTCCATAAAGTATAAAAAGTAATAAAATTATGTTATTAAGTTTTGAACACATTGAATTCATGAGTTGTGTGGGATAGACGTGATTTCTTTAGCGTAACAAAACAGTTTCATATTGGGTCTCATGTAAATGCAGATAAACATCAATAAATTGACAGGCATTCGCTTTTAGTATTGTATCCGAAACTGGAACTAATAATGTTATTTTTTTAATATACTTCACTCTGTTAATCTGCTGTCTTTAGAACTGGATTTTGATGATTTTAATAGTGCATAATGTAGCCTATTGTATTATTTTATGAATCGTGGTTGTTTTAATTATATTTTTGTTTCCGTATGGAAAATTAGTCACAACCTTTTGCCACGACAAGTTTCTAATCATAAATCCTCACTATCACAGTTATACAGTTTTATATTCTAAGTTCTATAAGAACTAATTAAAGTTAAGAATGACTTAAAGTTGTATTAAAGTTGTTACAATAACTAATTACTATACAATTTGAGCCCAAATCGGTACTTATAAAGATTATATTACGATAGTTCTAAAATTTTCAGTAGTTTTTTTTGTATTAAAAAGTAAGTACGTAGAAGCTTATATTATTTAAAATATCTTTTTTAGGTAATACAAAAACACGTATGTGGTTTTTATTAAGAATTCAAATTCCAATTTTTTAAATGTCGGACTTTCCTAAGCGTAATTTCTTCCAATTTAAGTGTAAAGTGTAGTTAGTAGTTACTGTTTTGGTAAAAGGTTCTTTAAACTTGCTTCTACTTGGTAATTGCCAATGTTTTCTTGTAAATAAAAATAAATATGATCAATAAATCACGTAGAAATATTAGAAATGTAGCGAAAGTAAAAGTCAGAAAAACCGGAAAACTAGATTTTTATTTACTAAATCACGAATTTAGTTTGATATATAGATAAGGGAACACCTCAGAGACCTGTGCCACTCAGGGACTAGGCATTGCATGCATGTGGGTTTGACGGCACCTAGGTGATACAACTCCACAGGCAAGACCCTAGGGGTGTCATGAGCCGCCTGAGAGTGTAGTGTACGGCTTGAATACCATAAACATTAAATCACAAAAAGTACTTCCTCCGCCGGGACTCGAACTCATATCACTTGCCGGCTGAGTACGCTACCATTATACCACAGCCCCTCAATTTGCATAAAGGTACAATAAACTAACTTTTTATTTAAGAATGTATGTAGATTTTAATGACCGACATTTATATAACTATGTAATGGTATAATATCTGAACACATATTTCTTGCCAAAATCACCATTCAGCCACTTAATTTAGTGAACATAGTGTGTTTTAATGGTGTATACATTTTTAATATAACTGAGTTACGCATGGAATTAACACAATGTTGTATTATATATCCATGTTATAAAATAAACTTGTGGTATAAATAATTACTATGTCTATATTTGCCTGTTATTTTTCTTTGATCAGCTTGCCAAGAGATTTTTAGAATTTTAGATTTAATGCTTTAAATTAGATGTTAGCTTTTATTTTGTGCATTACTCAATTATAAATAACTTTACTAAATTCAAGTTGTAATGGATCTAATATAATTACTAACTTAAAATTCAGCTAATAATACCAAGTAATTCAAACACATAAAATATCACAAAACACTGTACATCACAACTTAAAAAGATAAGAATATAGTAGTTGCCTTTCTATATAATAATGGTAGAGCAAAGGGGAAATTTAGTTTGGAATTGCCTTTTTACGATGTCAAGAGGCAAATTGAACTGGTACCGAAGTAATTTAAGAGGCCTTTGTACAAAACTGTTTGACTTACAAAGACGTTTTACCAACTACCATCAGAGAATCATAAACAAGTATTACGAATTATATATTTTTGGGAAACTGCATGCCTGCGACATTGCCCTCTATCCCTCCTCATGGAGACCGTCCCATGGGATCTCAATCATCCCAATCTACCCCCCCCCCTAATCTTTCTGAATATCCTGAATAGGTACCGGAACACCAACACTGACCTTTTAGATTGTTATTGAAAGGTTTTCCCAGCTTCTTGTTCTAGTAAATAATAATAAAAAAATACTGTAGTAAATCATTACTTCCATAGGGTTCAAAACCATAAAAATCAGATAAAGTATAGTTAATTATAAGTAATTATAAATAAAACATTAAAAATAATTAAAAATATAAGTAAAGTAAAGTTAATTAGTAAAAAGATATACTTATGTGTAGCAATAGAAACACATAGGCAGGAAGACATAATAGTCGGAGAAATTGGTTGTAATCAATATTTAAAGTGAGTTTTCGAATAAGAAATGATGTAAAGCTAGACATATTTATATTACTTTGTCTTTATTAGAAGATTTAATATTCTATGGCTTATTGATGAAGAAATGTAATTTCATAAATGAGTTATGATTTCGTTTTTAGGTCACCAATGTGATATACCTTCAACAGTAGGTCGACTAATCAGTAGATGAGCTGATTTCATGAATGAAATACTCATTATGAAACGTAAAAGTAGACAGCTCAGCCGATGCATTACGTGTTTATCCTATGGCATATGATAATTTTCATGCACTTCAGAATTATTGAGCAATTTACATGTTCATACTATTTATTTCTCACGTTGTGTTTATACTATTATCTCATATTTCGATTTTAAATATAACTGATATTGTATACACGAGACAGTACGTATTATGTACACAATACAAATACAATATCATTTTCAGGCCAAGATACATCAGTCTTAGTCAATACCACGTTCTACTCTCGCTCTAGTGAAATGTTGATTCTCAACTCTCAGGTGACAGCCATCTGTAGACAAGTTGTATAATAATGTGTACTGACGATTATTGAAAACAGACAAAATTGTATTACTCTGGTCAGAATTGTTTACAGAAATATGACTGAATCATATCACGAGGTTTATTAAATGGTATAATTCAAAACGCAATAAAAAATGATTGATTAAAGTTCGGTGTATGAATAATTCATATATCATTTAGCGTACGTTCTGCAATTATACGTTTTGTGTATTGAATATAGAATATAATAATAACTGCAATAGCAACTATAAATTAGCAATTAATTTTTAGTACGTGTGAACACAGTAAGTTAACTTTTACTGTGGTCAGTTAAAAATGTCGGTTGCCCATCTTTGATTTTAAATTTAACATATAAATACAATAAGATTGTGTGATATGTAATTTTAAATAGATTTTTTACTGTAAGTAAATTGGAAAAAAGTTATTCGATAGTATCTGTTTGAATAATAATGCAACTTGAATCTGTAACAGTTAATTTAAACAGACCGGATAGATATTACTTGTTCACTTAATTTCATAAGTCTTAAACAGGTTATTTCAAAACAGATTTAGCAAACAAATTCTGTTAAAAGCATTATTAGAATTTTAAACATATGTTTTATTAGCATAAGACAAAATATAATGAAAATGTTACCTATTATTATTTTAAAATATTATATATACATACATATATTATCTTATATATATATATATATATATACATATACATATATATACATATATACATATATACATATATATATATATATATATATATATATATATATATATATATGAATATTAGTCAAATTCCGATACATGACCTAAATATTAAAATTTTTCTATGCGACTATTAAATAATCAGCAGTTACGCGTAGCTTTACGCGCTTCTTCGTAATCTTTGAACTTGTATGTGGTTCGGGTGAATTATATTTCCGACGCCAATCTTGACTTTGCCTTTCTGCCACTGTCAAGAAAAGATCTTAAAAGTTAGTAATTGATTTTGCCTTGTTTCTTGGAGCAAGAAAATTTATATACATAAAAAGGTCTGAGGAGCTTACTCCTGACAAAAGACAACTAAGATGTACTTTATCAGTTTGTTAATTTATAGCAAAAGTTACAAAGTTACTTTGCCTTTGATACCTGCAATACAGTACTGAGTTAGCGCCGCATACTTAATATTTGCTAAAATGCACAATTAAAAGTTTATTTTTATGAAATCTTTTCTTTTTCTGTTTTGGATATATTTTTACACTTTGCTCAACAGCGGTTGCATAAAGAGTTGTAATAAGAAGTATCATTACTATGAAGCTTACCCTATGAATTTCACACTATAAATATAAACACTTTGACAATATTGGTAAAATTAGCTGAATATATAGTTATGCTATCTTAAAGGAATGTTTAAACGGGAAAGTTGATTAATTTTAACAGCCTTTTTCAATTTGTAATATGTAATAATTGGCTGTAATCCATCTATAGAGACCAAGATGGGAGTTTTCACAACTTTAGCTCGGAAAGATATGAAAATAGGCGTATATGTTAACCAGAGACCCAAATTATGTCTTGGAAGCTCCAAACTTGTCCAGTTTTAGAGGTAACAGTTGTGCTCCTGTCTTGTGCAAGCATCCCTATAAAGTGAGCACGCATATGCGTTGGCGGATTTCTTTGAAAAAGGTACCGTTGTTATTGGTATACAAATGAATAAATAGTTGCCATCTTATGCATTCTTCATAAATACACTTTTTTGTTATTTGAGTACAAAAATTAAACATGCGCCTTTTTAAACGGCGAATAGGATTTTGAAAGGTTAATACAATTCTCAAGTTTCATAAATTTATCTTAGTTTGTTCTAATTATACATACATTTTTATAAATATACATACAGACATATGGACGAAAAACTAAAGGTTTTATGACATACCTTCATATGAACTTTCTTGCTAATTTTTATGTGTAGAACCAAATCTCATTGTATTGTCAAACTCAAAATTTAAAACACTTTTACTGAAAATCCTTTATTCGTTTGAATACTCTCTTTAAGTACTCAACAATTTATTTTTAAAATACACCATAAATCACATGTTATTTGGTTTAGCAGTGATGTGTAACCATATAATTGCAAAAAATATTTAATCCTTACTGTCAGTGCTAATGTTGATTACAAACATTTACAGACAGAGCACACGATCATGTAAATGTAAATGCGACATCACATGTGGATTACAAGCTCTGTTTTCTGCAAATATTGAATAATTATTTTGTTACATTAAAACCGTTTTACTTAATCTCATATTTATTAGGGATTACACGTTTTAATAGAGTTTTATTTCCTACAGAAATCTGCGAATTAAAAATATAATATTACAGAAACTAGAATTTATATTAAAATTGAAAATTATCAAAATCTCTCGGGGGTTCTCCCCCCCGCCCTTACAGAACTTATATTAACAAATAACGCTGTTACTACTTAGTATTCAAAGTTATATAATAATTTTAAGAACTATATTAAACACTAAAGTAAATTAAACTTTCAAATTCTATTGATACTTTTATTTAATGAAGTATTTATGGAACGAATTATATTCTTATGTGCTCTTATATTCACAGGAAATTGTAATAATATTATCTCACATAATCCTACTGGCACCTATGTATGAAACCTCGTTACGGCATATTAACTGTCTAGCCATCATGGTCACTAGACTCTACTGGCAGATGTGTGTTAATGCCACAAACTACAATCTCCTCCAGATATCTATGCTACCAACCGAAAAATCTGTACCAAATTTTGTAACAAACATGGCAACGCTCAACATGGGAGAGGTAAGCGATCACAGCTACGATGGGTTTGTCTGTGAAGAACGCAGGGGTTTCCTCTGGTACTTAATTATAAAACAGCGGCTTGAATGATTCCTCTGTGTATTTCACGCGATATATTATGATAGGAATATCTGATATGTTAAATACCTTAGTAATTGGGTAATGTTTTGCTATTAAATCTTCTACTGTGGAATAGAGATGAAATTAATTATAAAGCTACAGAATTTATTATTCACTTAAATGCATTGAATCAATAAACGTTATCGTAGACAGAGTGAAATGGACAAAAATGAAGAAATTATTGCAATGAATTTTGGAGTACAATAAGTGTTCTGTTACAGACTTGGTGTAATGTTAATGATATTGAATAAAAGCATATTTTAACAATTATTCAATTAATTTCACTTCCACAAAGAGAGTCTCGTTGTAATTGTGTTGTTTTGCTGATGGCATCAAGTAAGAAGTGGGGCAGGCGGATTTTTAAACGTGGCAGAAATGAATTTAATTTATGAAATGTTTCATTTAAATGCAGCTGACGTCAACACCATATCATTGTGTCAATACCATCATATCATTTATAATCGTGTTATCCTCATTTTAGCTTGACACTTTTATTCATATAATCAGATTATATAGCCTTTATAAAAAATAACGATACATTTCCAAATTAATCGAATATATTTAAAAGGCAGGAGTACGCCAAAGTAGGTGGTTGTATGCAATATCTCAAGAAAATAAATAATAAAATTTCCCCTGACAGACAAGAGAGGAATTGTGCAAGCCATGTATTTCTCGACATATCTTGCGCATAGTTAGTGTATATGTGTTAATATGTCACACATTATATTGTCATATGACCGTAAACGGTTTGTTAATAACTTATTTATTGCTTTACGTAGACAAATCACGTAGACTAATATGCGCATCATCTAACTCGATAATGCTTATAAAGAACTGAAACGGGGAAAATTTCAAGTCTTCAAGAAATACATTTCAAGTAATTCTAGATATTGTGTGGATAAATAAAATTTTACTAGCTCCTCGATTGATAAACTTCACTAATGCTAAGCCAACAAACTTTACTCAAGTCTTTACTCAAGTAAAAGCTTAAAAAAATAGTATTGGTGTACCGTTTTTACTTGCACATGAGGGGTTAGCTTTGAAATTTAAATTTTTGTGAAGGTTCAAAAAAGGAAAACAAAATCTTCTGAAACAAATTAAGTTCAAACTAAAATAAAACTTCTTCTTGAAAATAATTACTTTAAAAATTTTAAAATTAAAATAAAAACTTCTTGATGACTTTTAAATTCAAACTTGTAATATATTCGTCACTCAAAAAAATGTACAAAGTTCTTACAGCTTGTCTTTTATTCAATTTTTAATTTTCAAAATTCAAAACTTTCACACTCTAATCTGATCTGGCAATTCTTCAATTTAATTAATCTTCAAAATTCAATTTTATTTTGTTACTATTTTTTTTTACTTTACTTTAAATATTACTTCTTTTCAGTGTTAGAATTCTTCAGTTTTAGAGAAATTAAAATTGCTGAAAGCATCTGTAACAACCACAAAACTCTTTTAGTATTTTTACATAACATTTTATATACATGTGCTCACTGCACCAACAAGTTTTATTTTGCACAGATCAAAAGGAAAAGTTCATAAATTTCCATTAAATTTAATTTTTACAATATTTCTTTCCCCAAAATTATTAAAAATAATTAAGAATGAATATTTACTGGACTTCAGTTAAAAAGTTCACTTACCCGCAGGTTCGATGACGATTAGCAAGAATAACTCTAAGCACTTTCAAAGACTTTACTCGTTACTACTACTTCCGATCAACTGAAACGGGAGGTACGGCACGTCTACCCCACCCCACCTCTCAATTCCGTCATCAAACACTCCCATCTGCGATGCGCGCCTCGGTGATAGAAGCCTCTTTTGTACTGTCCAGTCCTTATCATTCTTCTGGGCCTACTCCTTCCACCGGTAATCCAGTTACCCCAGAATTAAAATTTAATACAATCGGTACATTGGAATATATAGCTTATATAGCTCATTCTCTAGATGTCCTGCAGTTTGATGGGCAGAAATGATGTATTTATAAGGAATATATGCATGTAAAGAAAATGCACTTTTAAATCTCTCGGCAGAGAAGAAGAGATTTTTAAGTGTAATGTGTGATAGGCTTCAATGACGCTTCAATGTGGTAAGAATAATCAAATTAATAGAACAATAAATAGAACTCTTGCTCAAATTCCAAGAACAATGAAAAGTTTGAACCTATTTGCAGTGATGTGGAAACCTGACAGTAATGCTTGGAATGACAGATAATAAGTTCGGGTCGGTTGTTTGAATTATCGGTTAGACGAATAAGTTACGTAAGCAATGTAGCTTTTTGGAACTTATTGGGACTTGGATTAGTCCTGTGGAGCAACCTTCCTTCTCTTACTCTATTACATCCGTACTTGCAGCTTACTAGATAGAAGTTCAGCCGGATTTTATGCCCACTTCTGTATTGTGTTATCCATATATCGCTTACTATTAATTTGATAAACAATGTTTTTATGTATTCATGCCATGCAGATTGTCAATACAACATCACACCCATGTAGGATTTTCCAGCGACTACAAATACAAGAAAGGGAGATACAATGAAGAGAATCGTCTTATAATACTAAACTAATCAATGGTACGAAAGTGAGTGACAGCAATGAAACAGGAACAATCTGTAAAGCGACAGGAATCTTCTAGTTTCGTCTTAAAGGGTTTGCATCCTTATCAACCATGTCCTCCTACTCGTTTGACTCGAAAAATCCTTTCCTGTCAACTTCAGATTCCATCTAATAAATTCTTGTAATAAATATAAATTTTTACGGTCCTCTACCTCCCAATGAGGTTATTTCGATGACTCATTACTTAAGTTTAATGGATTTGTATTTGACTACAAACCCTACTATTATAGTAACATAAAACCATTACTGTGCCCAAAATCGTTTTCATCGAGAAAATAAACTAGTAAGGACATACATTCTTGAAGCTCTTGTCTTATTGGACATTATCTATTAATTTAAACAAACTCTCCAATAATGTAAAGTTTTTATTTTTGTGAGTACGAAAGGCCTCACAAAATTAAAACTTTATATTATTGGAGAGTTTGTTTAAATTAATATTAAGGACATGTTTGGGGTTATATGTAGCATTAATTTATTAAATATTTATTGGAGAAAATATATTATTTTTACAACAAGAAGTTAACTTTTATTTCATTTATTTTATTTGGAAAAAGAAAACCTTTTCTTGAGGAAATCTTAGAAGACAAGTGGTTGTGTAATCTTTTGGGAATTAAAACTGAAATATCTATCAAGTACAAGGATTGTTACTTTAAGTGCAAAGTAATGAACTGCTAGTTAAGAAACAGTTTAAAAGTGAATTGAGAAAGTATTCTCCTGTCTATCTACCCTAATGAATATAGTTAATTAATAATTATTAAACTTGATAATTAAGAGCAGATGAACTAATAAAAAAATATATAAAGGATGTTGTAAAACTTGCGGATCTCTCTACGCTATTTACGTCAGAAACTCTGATAATTTCGTGTCATTTTTTAAATTGTGTTTTTTTAACCTTAAAGGAGCTAAATTTATAAGTAAGCAGATTATACTTGGAATATTCAAATATTAGGTCTTTATTTAACATATTTGAAGATCTAATAACAGATTTCCAACAAAAATGTGACACGTAGAAATATTCAGTTAACAAACAGATTAAAGCCCACGTTGTGTTGCTGGAATGGGATCAAATTTTATTTTGAACTGAACATTGCAAATGTCAACACTCATTCATGTTCTTTGAAGCCCGCATTAGTTTACATTCCTTCAGTAAACCTTATGTTACTCTGTGGCATATTGAGATATTTCCTAGTAACTAAGCCTGATCGACAAGTAAGTTGGCCATTTATATACAAATGACAATAAATATAACAAGAATGGAATCGTCGGAAATTTTTACATACGGATAAAGGAGATTCGTTTTTAAGAGATATTGAGTTAACTATATTAGTTACATAATAATATGTGTAACTAATATAATCTAAGGTTATGGCAAGTATAGCTTTGCTGTTAGAAGAGTATACGACTGATATAGCATAGATTTGTGTCGACCAATAGCGTGTGCCTTTTTATTATATTTAGGGGTCTCCGTATGAGAGCTCAGGGAAAAAAGAAATAAGTCCCATAAGCCCATAAATGGGTGCGTCGGTCACTAATGTAAAGTAAAATTATTTACATTGCTTATATTAGACCCGAACGGATTCAATTGTTGGATCTTTCCGTTCCAATCAAATGTCATTTCACGTCACAGAACTGATCATAATAAAAAATACAATATTTAATAATGTTTATTATTTATTCATACTGAAAGCGTTTATTAAACACAGAGATTGTATAGGGAGGAAGTAAAAAAGTAACTTGTGCGAATTGTTATACTAGACATAATCTTCATAAAGGCACATATCTGTCACATTAAATAAAATGTAAATAGTATTATCTTTGATTATACAGTACTGAACATTAAAATTTGTAGTTCTAGATACATTTAAGTAACAAAAGTACTGTTGCACAATGTATTCCTTATTATGGATTTTTTAAACTTAAAACCCAACTTTTTATATTTCTGAACATATATAAATAGTGTGACATAAAAAGCAGAATAAATTGAGCTGAAATGGTCCCGGCGCTGTTTGGAAATTAAATACATTCCTCAATGGTTTTATCTCTCTACTGGATTTTGTCTCGATGAATCTGTCACCTTGATCCATCTCGGTGATTCTTATTTTCATACAAAAAATATTCAGATAGTCTCTGCTTGTTAAATTATGTGAGAAGGATTTATAATATAAAACATTTTCTTACTGTTTGTGGCAGCAGTAGTCAAAGTTGATGATCAGTATTTGAAAAGTATTATGTAGGGTTCGCAAATAAAAAGAATTGGTTTTGTAAGGAGTACGCCACACCGCGCGTCACGTGACAGGCTTTGCTGATATTGCCAGCAATTGTTATGTTCATAGCTTATTCATTATTGAGATGGCCTGGAGACAGACAGGCAATCATACAGAAATTAAATTGTTTCATTCCCCAGGCAGACAAAAGGTAAATTAATAGTGCCAGCCAACTGAGTGAGGCTTCAATGCTCAGTCAAATTCCATGGATGAACATGTTTCATCATAGAACTCATTCTTTTTTTATGTACAAACGAAGTTTTAAGCATCATTTAAAGGCTGCTTGAATATTTGCAGATCATTGAAGGTAATACGAATAGCAGATAATATCTTTCTCTAAATATCTTGTACACATAATAAATTCACGTGTTTTTTCATTATATTAGGTTGGAAAGCAATGTTCCAATAATGAGAGCTCCGATGAGCTAAGGAGGGTACTACAACCCAAGCGTGCAATGAAATAATATCTTGTCGCTGACTTTTAACATTGACTTTCAACTCAATTATTTTTTTAGTGTATGAATAATAATCTTATATGATTGTACTTAGTCTGTTCATTATTTTATCTATCCTAATATTTTCACACTGCTATCATGGGTACCCACAGGACCAATGTAAAAATATTTTTACCAACGCTCAGCCAAATTATATCGATTGCCATGCATCTATTTTGTGTGATTTACCATCTTTGATGTTAAAGTGGAATCCTTACTTCAATGTCTGGCTGTTGAAGTATCCTTACTTAGTACTTTACTTCAATGTGTAGCTGTAGCTTATCGGGGCTACTGCTGCAGAGATGCTAATACAATCTCCGTACAATGAACACTAATTCCGTTCCATTGAATAATTTCTCTCTCCAATATGTTTGTAAACTTTTTAGTTGATAATTTTAGATCTTTATAATTGATGTGGTTTCTTCATTCGTACTAATCAACCTATGTTTATTACCTTTTTTCAAAGAGTGCATATAAACTTTTTAAACGACAGATTAATTTTAATTGGCCATAGCCTTAACTAATTAGTACTAATTTACTATATCAAAGATATGTTTACATTTAATCAAATATTGATTTCATTTAAGTTTATTATTTTTAAATGTAAATAAAACGAAATTTATTTCAATTAAGTTCAAAAAGGTAATACGTATAATTAGTATATCTGCGCACATGGAACTGGTCTGTTCAATAAGTAATTCCTTAAATTATTTTTGTAATTCCGTATGTAAATTTCAGTGGAGAATATACGTGGTTGAATATTGCATCTTCTTAGTAGTCACAAAGTTGCTCATCACCTTATAACGAAGGCTAATTTATGTAATGATTTATAATTTACTAACAACAAAATTAGTAGTATCGCGATTTATTTAAATTAGTATTGTGTACAGTAATTTAAACTTTTCTAAAATTAATAAATATTCTTTACCAAAAATACAAAAAGAAAAACAATTTTGATACATGAATAATTTTTCTTGAATCATACAAAAAGTTATATTTGTATATGTTGACTTATGGCATGTTGACATTTTAAAGAGGCGTGCTTTCGCCTAGTTAGGATATCCAGTGTTATATTATTAGTTAATTATTAATACGGCCCCAGGCATCAATAAAGGAGATTTATGTAGTATTAGTTAGTACAAGTTTGCTGTAAGCTAGTTACAGAGATATAAAACTGTGATAGAATAACTTTGACACGTATGGAGTCTGGCACGACATAGCGAGTTCATGGAAAGTTAATATTTCTAATGAAATTAGAATTTGGTGCCCATCAGGGATCTATTATAATCATAAGGCGACTTCAAAGTTTATATTTGGATTGAGTTAGAACATTCTACTGAGTAAGGGGAAGTTCCATAAGTTCGCGACGTGAGTGGCATACGTAAGTCTCAGAGACTGTCCTTGAGAAATGTTTCATCTTTACAGTTCTCGGTCTTTGAGTTGTTTCTAAAAAGTTAATATCAAACAAAACTAAGGCATACACTTACTGTAATATTTACGGCGAGTTTGTCATTAAATGTAGCGAACTGGATTCCACACAAAATCAATTAATCTAAGCAAAATATTTTCCCTTTCAAACGGGGATTGTTTTGGATCCCTAAAATAATCAAAAGTTATTCAAATATTCAAAAAAGGAGATTGGGTGGAAGATACCGTCCTGTTTCAATTTTACCTGTACTTAGCATAACTTTAGAAAAATTATTTTTAATTGGTTGTTGGGATATTTAGTAAAAATACAAAATCTTATCAAGGCTTCAATTTGGGTTCAGGCAATGAAAGTAATCACTCTTAATGGACTTACAAGAAAAAAAAACAAAAAAACAGCAATTGGTTGTTTTCCAATCGTTTTATTAAAGGATTCTAAAACACCAACATATAATTGGCATCTTCCTAGAGCTACAATCGTTTTATTGTGTAAATCATCAGAGCCTTTCGATTTTTCAAGCTTTGATATACACGGAGTGCCACATACCTAGCCAATAGCATTCAAGAAGTAGAAGTTCATGGAAAGTTAATATTTCTAATGAAATTAAAATTTGGTGCCCATCAGGGATCTATTATAATCACATATTATTTTTATTGTTTAATGATAATTGGAATTTATCCTTAAGATTTGAAAGTTTAATTCAATATGCAAAATGATACGAAGAGTCTGCGATTTAATTACAACTGAAAACGTTATAAAATTAAGTTCATATATACAATTTCCCCCTAATATTGATTTAAAAACTAATATAGCAAAATCTAATTTTAAAATTTTACCAACTTTTCATGTTCCTTGATATAAATACTATCATTAATGAAACCAGAATTAAGTAAGTAAAGAATGAAGTAGAAGAAGTAAGTAATTTTGTAAATTCTTATAAATTTATATTGATAAACAATTAAGTTTTTAAGAACACATTAATGATGTTTGTTCAAAAGTAGCTTCTAACATATATGCATTGAAACATATAAGTAATTGCTAATGATTATTGATGCTTATTAATATGTAAATAATGTACACATTTAATGTGTGTTGAACTATTAATGATTTTAAAACTACAATTTATTTGGCTGGCCTATAAAATTTATGATTTTGTACTTGTTGAATCCTGAATGTTTTAAATTTATTTCATTCTAGAACAAGGCAGGAGTACACAATATAACTTACCTCGTAACAGACTTCGCTGAAGCTGCTTGCATCGTTATTATAGCTCATTTTATTATGTTACATAAGTTACTATATAAAATGTTAAAATGTAATTTTGATGTGCTCTGATGTTTTGATACACAGAAATGTTAATTTTATAGTCCCTATTTTGCTAACGCTCAGCCAATAAATATACAGTCAGAGTTTTAGCTTCAAGAAATTGTACCACAGAATTTTGAATCGTTGGGGTGGAAGTGTGAATGTAAGCTTTTCGCAACACACTTTTTAGTTTTGTGTTTGGCATTGACTGAGTAGAACTTTGCTATTCGTCTAGATTAAACCCGTGTAATACCCCACAGACTGATAGTGCAGAACTTGTGCTGGAGCGATCATCAGTTAACAATTAGTACCTCATACATAGGTTCACACTGATCTAAATTTTATGAGCAAACAACACAATCGATACAGTGTTTACCTAACAGCACTGCAGGTACAGTACACTCTGAAATGTTTACCTCAACGTTCATACGTCACAATTCTATGACCTGAAGGTTCTACATATCACTCGTATATTGAGTAATTATGTTATGATTTGTTAAATATGTTTGATTATGCTTATACAGAACTTCAAAATAATATTGAAGTTACTCATGCTTATATTGAAGCTTTCCTTGGAGATTTTCCAGTCATTGAAAACAATAAATCGATGCCATTTTTATAGTAGTTGTAATTGAATTGCTAATTATTTCTCCCAGAATTTTATACAACTAGGCCAATTTTATGTTTTATATTTTCTTACAAATCCTAGTATAGAAAACCTAAATGTATGTTATTTGTGCTGACTGTAAAAGTTCAAAGAGCCACATCCAAAGTGGCTTCTGTTAGGATATAATGAAGACGTGACTTATAATAAATTGAATTCAGTGCATAAAGTAGCCTTAATTTTCAAACGTTTTTGAACATAACAATAATATTAAGCAGCTATTAAGGTTACTAGGCCCTATAATATAGTAGGGATTAAATCTTTTCATAATAGAGTTTTTTCCAGGACCAACAAACTGATACTGTAATTTACCTTTGCACACATTTTAATGTTTATCCGACACTCTTCATGGACACGGGGTTTGATGAATCTTGTGGTGAAACAAACACAAATTATTTGCTCACGAAGTTAGTAACTTAGTTAGCCTAACCAATAACTCCGTAGAGTTTGAGGGAGCACTTATACAAAACAATGTAAAGTTAAATATTCATTTACTGTTTTATCAAGTGAATAAATCAATAAACATTCTCAAGCGTAGAAAGGGAATGAAAAAAGACACCAGAAATATTTTCTACACGACTTGAACAGACAATATTTATTAATAAGCGAGAACTGAGACTTATTTATTTACCTTTGTATGTTCTGAGACGTGGTTTATAAATAAATAGGTTTTGTACTTATTCCTATCGTCTCAAATTAAGTGGACGAAAGGACTATATACACTCTGTATGGTATGAATATAATACACTTGGGATTGTTAGATAATACAAGTCTATAAGCAAAGTGATGGAAAAGTGGCACTTAAGTGTTGGAGCATCAATAATTTTAGAAGTTGTTTTTCAAAAAGCGGTTTCCCCAATTCAAAACAATCGAAAGGATGTTTGTGTGTTTGGATTTATCCTGAATCCTTTGGAAATACTTATAATTTGTTTCTCAACGTACTGCATACTCTTCTTTTAAGATTAACTTTTGCGAGGAATTAACTATAAACATTAGGTAAAATATACAAATGCTTCATTTTAAATTTATTCGACATAGTGTAAACTTAGCAGAAGATTAGCAACAGCAAATAATTTGGTACGGCAATTATTTTGAATAGTTAAGTAAATTAAATGATTTTATGAAAATAACAAAGAAACTTGGCAACGAATATAAAGAATAAAAGTAGTTTACAATACAAAATGTATTATGTTAAGTTGCTTATTTGGCTATTTTCAAGACACACGAATGCTTGAAAGAACTGATTTTTATTCCTTGGTTGGAAACTTAATGTTTTATTAGCTACAGAAACAAGTTGAGGAGGACAGTGTGGGCGAGAGAAGGGAGAGGATACCAGTTCAACCTTGGGGAGAGGGGAGCTTTGAACTTTTAAATGAAGTTTTGGAATCTTAGCAAGAGATTGACTTCAATGAAAATTTTATGCCATTCAACCTCAAGTTATAATCTGTAACTTGCCTATCCCAAAGGCTTTACTGTCTTGTAATACGACATGAAATATATTATGAAATATAAAGTTGAAGAATTTAATCATACTGTCTTATATGTATCTCGTCATAGTGGGAGGATGAGCATTTTGGTGAAATTGCCATTTTTATTGGTAGTAAAATGTATTCTCTTGGGATTAATAAATGTTCTAGAAAATATTTTATGAATTCAGTACTATAGCTTGAGATAATTCGGCAAAAATTTACCCAGAAAATCTACCAAAAAACTATCTTAAAACAGGATTTAAAAAACTTTTGAGTCTCAAAGATTAAGTGTTATGATCCTCTAACCACCATCTATTTAGACACATGGAATCTATTATTTACTAGAAATAAAAAAAATATAATTCTTTAATGATTTAAACGTGTATAGTGTTACAGTGTTGGAATCAAAAGAAGCAAAATTAACATATTAGTAAACAAGCATGCACTGTAACTGTAATTCCATGTAATCGAAATGTTTGAGTATGGCATGAACACCACTTATAATGCAGTTTTTTATATTGGTCCATTCATTAGAACGATTTAAAAGTGTTAAATAACTTGCAGTATTCACTTCCTAGACAAGAAATAAAGAACGTAGTTTAGTTGCCGGTTATTGAATAGTGAATACTTAAAACTTCATAATATGGCTCGCTGGCCTTTAATTTCACAGAATAACTGTTTAAATTCATTTTTATACGTATGAAAAATATGAAAGTAATACTATAATACGGTTCACTTTTAATTACCGTCAATGTTTTGTTAAGTACGAAAAACGAGCGTTACTGAAAATAATACTTTGGACGTACTTATATATTTATGAAATAATATCAACAGCTGCATTGCCATGAATGAATATTTAATCTATTACATAATTATATGTTATAGAAATGTCAGTTTATCATGTCAGTATATTTTTAGAAAACTATTTAATCAAGTATAAGTTTTGTGTATAAATTTAGGGCTTTGAATAACACGTAGGGTACTGTAAAACATTTTTCCTCAATAAATAAATACTTTTATTATAACGCATTGTCTTAGGTAACTCTAGACTAACTAAGGTTATCCTTCGTGGTATTGTTTTCATAACAGGCTTTCAAGATTCAAAAATTTCGTATTCTTTGGATAGAATTACTAAACTTGCTTTTTAGGTTGTCTAGATTCCATGGAAATCTGCCAATTTAAAATAATAAAAGATCTTTAACAATGGAATCTTTTACTTAAATTTATAACCCTGTATATTGTTAATTATTCGATCATTGAGATATATATATATATATGTATATATATATATATGTGTTGTTTATTCAAATAGCTGATATAATGGTAATACCTACAAACTGTTATATCTAAATATACCTGAAATAATGAAATGTTTTAGAAAAATACCTATTTAAAAGTTTAAACACTTGGACCTTTAATTTTTACTTTTGTATTGAATAGAAAGATCGGGTAGTTTTTTATAAACATGATTTGCGTTTTTTTGTCAAATAATAGAATATAAATAAATCGAATTGAATTTTTTAATTCCGTGTTATTTTATAGATGAATTGAGAAAAATTTAAATGTCATATCGTTAATTAGGAGAACTATAATTGAAAAAAAAAAAACTATTCCATGTTTTCAGAATAAAAATACTATTCCAACATTTTTAATTTTCATTATACTGTTAAAGTTTATGAAGGGTTTTTAATGGAAATTCATTCTTAATTTTACATGTTAACACTTTGCTTTACTTAGTGTTCTCCTTAAAGCATTCGTACTTGCTTCTTTATGTTACCGTATTATCGTGTATTGAACTAAAAAATAATAGGTATATTGAAGCACTCTTAAGCCATATTACGTTTAAATTTGGAAGGAGTATATAATTCACCCATAACATGAATTGATACTCCCTCTTTGGAATATAAAAATTTGTACGTGTTTGAAACACAATAAGTAGATTTTTACTTAATACTTAAAATTATAAAGTTATATATTTATATCATAAATAAATTGTGAAAACCAGCTAATTGTATCACAAATACTCTGAGAGATGTTATAATTATAGGGTTAACAGTAACTTACTCTTCACTGTAGTTTAACAGCAATAATTCCACAAATGAATCTGCCCTTTGACAATAGAACCGACAAGAACAACTCAGTGAATCTGTCAAACAAGTCAACGTTGGAGAGAAATTTCAATTATTAACTTGCGTCCTGAGGTCTATGGCTGAAAGCTACAGAGGTCACAAAGTAACAATTTGGGTAGACAGCATAACATAGTCTTGTATATTATACTTGGATATTATGTTTTTGTTTTGTTTATTTTTTGAAAATACAGTTAGGAATTAAAAGCAGTTATAGGTTTTGAAACCATTAATTTGCTTCACTTTTCAACTAATGAGTTTTACAAAACCTACATCTAAATAGGTTTACTCTTAACTAAACAGAAGACTTGTTTTGTGAGAATTGTATGTTAATACTAAGCAAACTCTTGTAAAATTTATTAGGTTATATTTTAATGGTGGCTTATATGTTCTTAAATCTCCAAAATCTACAGAAAAACCTGTTTGCCTTAAATTCTACAGGCAAAAAAGAACAAACAAATATTTTTCTTATTTTAAGAATGCCTAACTCGATACGTGTATATATATATATATATATATATATATATATATATATTTACAAAATTACGAGGATTCTGTTGATCTCTGTAAAATTATTTAAGTTACATGCATGCCATAAAACCTTACTACCCTGTTGATCTTTAAAATAATATTTTCTAAAATACTTTACTTGTAATATAAATAGCACCATAGAAATGTTATCATTAATTTATTCATAAAATATTTGCTTAAACCAACAGTTTATAATTTATTCAGCAAATAAACCTCTAAACAGTTTGGTAATAGAAAACTAGATGTCACTATAAATACAGTTTATTGACTGTCACACACTCATTATTGTCATGCGTACAAAGGAAAAAGTAGTGAAGATCAATGCTAATTAAGATATCAATAAATTTGTCAGTGTGATGATCCATATAGAGCGACATAAACACATTAACATGGCAGCAGCCTTGCTACCCGAGACATTGATAGCGGAGTGGCGAGTGACAAGGTGTGAGATGTTGGCAGGCTGCCAACCTTAACAAAAAAAACTTGTAAAACTCTCCAGTATACAGCTTTCTGTAATAGCGGGGCATTTGTTGGCAGTATCTGCTTCTGGATCTCCTTCAAGACAAGCCGTTGTGTGGCATTGTGGGTCTTTTAAACCACCACTTATTTTTTAAATAAGACTTTACTACATGTTTGTACATTATAATATTACAGTAAGCTAAATTACATTTACAGAAATCTTCACTGTTTCGATATTTTAGGATGCCTAGTTGTAAGCAGATTTGGCCGCGTTACTCGCGCAATAAGATTCCTATTGTTGTCTGTAACTCTAGAAAATCTTTTAACGAATTTTAATGAAACTATTCCAGTATTTTACATTTTGTCGTACACGTAAACACTATTGTTATGGATATGTTATATATTACCTGAGCAGTTTACCTTATTTAGCTGGTGTGTATATATATATATATATATATATATATATATATATATATATATATATATATATATACAAGTTTGTACATATTTAAGTGATATAGTGTAAGAATTAAATACATTTGTTTTTAAATCCCACTGTGATGTTTTTTATGAAACACTGAATGTTCACGCAACCTTATGATGTTTTAAATTAATTTTTCTGTTTTGTCCTGTGGTATACTTGGTGTTTTTATTTTTTACATTATATTTATATCCCATGATAATTTTCTTCCGTGGAAGAATAATGGTTCTCCACAAGGGTAAAATATACAGGGTCAGGAATAAGTGTGAAAATTAATTTTTATCTTTTTAACCACTTTAACTAGTAAAAATAAACTCACAATACCTTAATAGTGTATAAAAATGTACTTTTTGGTGATTTTCAGCCTTACCTCTTTTATCAAAACTGGGTATTTGGGAAGTAAACTTATTTCTTTTTTAAAACTGTATAAAGTGACACATAATTTAAAAGATAAAAGAATACTAATGCCGAAATACAGAAGTAAGGTTCCTCAGATCTGTGTTTTTTATTTTAATTTTACACATTACATCATGGTGGAATGTGTAAATTTCAGTTCGTGAATAACATACAATTTTACGTTAGGTCATAATTACGTGAAGTGTTGGTCAGAGGAACATTTGAAGGAGTTAATACATTTGGCAAGTGTTTTCAGAGATAAATTTAAGAACCATCTAAATCAAATTAACATTTTATTTTTTAGTCCCCAAAATATTACACGATTATGCTTGAAAAAACCTTCGTTTATATATGTCCTTTATAAAATGTAAATATAAAAAGTTCTTAAATGATATCTAGTAACTCTTTTGGTTTCATACAGTGCTCTTTATAGCATGTATTAAGTTTAGTCACTTATATTCTCATAGATATTTATATGTGTGTATATATGCATTTTTTAAATATGTTATTTACAGTAGAATAGAAATCAAAAGTCGCTTCAACTAAAATAATATTTATCAATGGAATTGTGTACACTCTCCAATTGTTACTGGCTACCTCAAAATTAAAAATTTTATTTGGACATAGAACTAACGTGACTTAAAAATTTTAAATTATCTTTAAAATTTTATTTACAGAGGTTTACTAATTATAAGCAGACAAGGAACTAAGGAACTGAACTTATTTAGTAATAGCAATATACATATTCATTGCATTATTAATATCATGTGCTAATATACATTAACAGTACATTTTTAAATTTTTTAATATTACTGCATTTTTGTTAGGTAAAAATTGTAAGTGCCAAGCTGGATTAATATATATTACATCACTTTTCACAATATAATTAGTCGAGAATTTGAAAGAACTTTCTTCAATTTCATAGCTCGCAATAAATTCATAGTAAAAATTGCCGTATGTTCGTAACATTTATAGAACAATTATTCAGAAATATTCAATAGGCAATTGAAAAACATCATAATGGAAACGCAAAACTATTTGTCACGTTGTCTTCACGTGACCTACAATATTGTATTATTTCTAATCATAAATTTCTTAAGATTTTTAATATTTTAATACAAACAAGTTTACATGTGAAGCCCTGTTCAGATGAAAATGCAAATAATTTAAACTTTTAATTTGCTAAACAAATTTTCTTCTAAAATGACACATTCGTTCTTCACCAAACGAGAATAACATTCGATAAGAGACCTCTGAAAGAGGAGATGTTATTGACTCATAAATTTCCGGCATGTTAACATGACCCATTTGTGTCGGTATAGTGTTCAATGAGTGAAGAGATAATTTAATCAAATTACCAGTCTGCTTGTGTGCACTTCAATGAGACTTTCAACGTCAAAGTGGTAATATAATAATTGCTTTGCTGCAGGAGCAGAGTGCTAGGTTTCAATTCCCTGGTTAAACTAATCACTGAATAACCAATAACAATTTATTTAACAGGCAAAGGTATCACGTAACATGTGTTTACTTTGACACATGTTAAAATGTAAACTGATTTACCATCGTGTTAAATCCCCTTGAATTCTATACGAGGATAGGGAATATTAAATCTAGTTCTCATTACCTGCGAAAAAAACGTCACCTTTGTGCCTGAGGCCTCTGAGGTCAAAGCGGTAAGTCTCGCTAATGTCTAAGTGGCTAAGTGAGGATGTATTAACATACTCGAATACATTTTTGTTTTAGATTTATGTCAATATGAATGCTTGTTAGAGTTGTATTAACTGGCTTAAACATAAATGAAAAATAAATACGTGACAGATAATTATAATGTTGACATACAATTAGAATTTTGTTTCAATTACTCTATATTCAATTTTTAAATAAACATGCAGAACTACATATTTATAATAACGTATGGTCAAAATATAAAGTACTGGGTTTGCATGTAAATAAATTCAACCATAATAAACATTAAAAGGATTCGGACTAATTTAACCCGTAGTTTTAATTTAAGAACTCATAGTGAAAATTTCATTTTTACTCAATACAGGTTCTTTAGATTTAGGATTTGAACATTAGAAACAATATACTGAAAAAATTTGAACTTATTGCTTTCTACCATTTTATTACTTAGAGACGTGGACAAAAATCGACCGAAATTACAAATATTAGCACTAGTATTTATTTTAAACCTTTGTGAAATTAAAAAAATATCGATTTAATGCGAAATTTTCAGAGAAATTACATCTGATGCGTTGAATTCCGGAATTAAATATCGGGTATGTGTCTTTTGTATTGGCATGGAATAAATTTTGAAAGAAAACGTTTAATATATCTTATTTTAGTAGCAAGTAATAACACTTCCATATCAGATTCAATCTTATTCTAATTGAAATGCTTGTAATAACTGCTTTAAACAACCAAACTCATAACCACCTGTTGTGTTTGAAAGCACAGGAAGGAGTTATGAATTGGAGAGGAAATTAATAAAAAATAGTGCATTGTTAACAATAATACAGAATTTTAAAAGTACAGGTTTAAAAGTACAAAAGCTGTTCATTGCTTTGAACCATTATACTTTCTTTTGTTATTTAAAAAAATCTTAAAAATGTTTAGTCACCATGGTTTGTAGCCAACATGTGAACCCTTAAAATCACGAAAATACAGTTATTTAATTTTATGTCTAAAATATCTGTATTTTAAAAGTGTTGTTTATGGATGTAAATTTGCTTCTTGGGAGCTTAGGCGTTAGAAAAATTAAAAGAGAATATTGGTAACGAAAATATCCGGCAATACTTTGGTACGTTATATTTCTCTAGTTATTTATAGATTCTGATGTCTGATGCTATACTGGCATCTAAATATCGTGTTATGTAATCATGTAACTTTTGGCTGCAGATTACCTACAAATAGTGTCACTTTAAAATCAATGCTATTGTTGAATTTGAGCCGAAATAAATGTTCACCTCATATTCAGAAAGTTGATACACCTGGTACAGTGTTGGTTCAGCCTTTAGGAGCTCCGTGCATCGGAAAATCCTGACCTTTGGAAGATTACGACTTCTGATATATTCGATCTCAGGGGACTTCCGAGGCCTGGAACATAAATGATTGTTAATCTACGAGATGGTATACTTCACCTAAAACTTAAGTTTCTATTTTTGTTATAAATATCTTTAAACAAATAGTTTGAAAGCTATTCTTTCATAACTGACGTAACAGTACGAGTAAATACAGCACTTGCAACCAAAATAAAAATAAAAATATTATTTATATTTAATAAATATTTTTAGTTATTGTACCATACACAGCGTATTTCCATTTGTTCAATATTTTCACCAGGCACTTGAATAATTAGTGGCATTACAAGAAAGAAATATATGTCGTTTTTGAAAGGAAAAATAGTTGCTCAAGACTTACAAAAGCTGAAAAAGAGGAAAACTACAGTCTGGCAATGCTCCATTAGTTGATTGTCTATTCTTTATTTTACACTCAGCCATAAACCCTGCAGTGTAGTCTATCGATAATCCTTTTATTCTGATTCGGATAGTAAACATATAACAACATACAACTCATTGAAGATATCTTGTTCATTAAATCTGGTATTGGACTTTAATAAAACAAAGATCCTAATTTAAATTAACAACATAAAATTGATTGTTTCCACGTTGTTCAAAAGAGTTTTAAGCATTCAAAGGAATATTTTATGTGAATGTTTACTTGAGCTGTGTGAAAAAACTTATTATTGATAAAAATATGTAAGGTAAAAAATATATTATTGAAATATTCTTCTACTTTTACCGTGTTAAAATTTATAATCAATATATTTAGAAATGAAGCTTGTCTTTTGGTTTGCAGCGTGTGATCTACAGACCGAGTGTATATCGATACGTCATTTTTAAATGGTAGACATATAATTTAAAAAATATTGAATAGTTAGAGGTGCTGAACCAAAAAATAAGGGTTTTACAGAAATCGAAATATTTACAAATACTATTTTGATTATAAGAATGTTTTATTTTAAAATACTTGTAGTTTTATAAAAGGCCAATGACAAATTTGTTCTTTTAGTTTAACCCAATTTGAAAGAAACAGTACTGGATGCTGTAACGTCTTTTATAAATATGTAAATTACGATAATCTTCGTAGTGTTTATTGTTGCCAAGGATGCATATATATTCAACAGGCAAGCAATGAAATATCCATGAATAACCAAATGTACTTCTGTACGTAAGTAACACGATTAAGTGCTTTAAATATAAAGACATTTCATTGATTAAGCCATCTCGGTCACTGGCGGAAGTTTGCTGAGATAATCTAAAAGCGATCAAACTGTGATAGAGAAAGTTGTATCCGCTGGAACCAGCCGCAACCAGCCCTGCCTGCCGCCCGCTCGCGGTAGTTTTTAATAGTTTGGCACGTTTCGGTTCTACAGCCGAACTTCGTCATTGATTAACTTCTGCTTCATAAATAGAACAGTAAGATGTCCTCAATAAATATATTAATATATTAAAAGTCATTGCGTCTGATCGACTCCGTAATGTAACCATAGAAAGGTTGCAAGACGAGAATTTTATTACTTAGGAGTTCCTCTTAGTCCAAGGAAGAAACCATCTGAGCTTTAGAGTCAATTTTTGGAGTTGAAAGAGCAGTCCGCCCATCTGTCTGTCCGTCTGTTCAATAAATATTGATAGAATATCCATAAAGGATCTTCGAAAATATGTTTCTCTTGGGTCGATGAACAACCCTATTGATTATTAACCTAAAAGGTCAGTTGGTTGTTCATTTACCTGTCTGTCAATATGCATAACGGTCTGAGCGAGAACTTTTGATAGAATTCCTACAGACTTTAAACTGGACTTTTTATTGGTTTAAGCAAGAACCGGATTGATTTTAGGATCAAACGATAAAAGTGAAATCCATCCGCCTGTGTGTTTTAGGTGTGTGGTGTACAGGTTCGGCAGACTTAATAATATTCCAATGTTTTAACTTTGAAGAAACACTCGGCGAACATATTCATAGCAGCTGACCAATTGGAATAAAAGTAATCCCTCCACTCTGTAAATATGAATTAAGTACAAAAAAGTCTTTTTTAAAGTAAAAATTTGGCATATTAAGTGAGTGAATAAACAAGGAAGGAGAGTGCCACACCACGTGTCGCGTAAGAGGCTTCGCTGATGTTGCATAAAATATTTATACTTTACAACTTATTTAAATCTTGAGATGTCCTGCTGGTAGATAGACAGGCAGACTATTATACAGATAATAAACAAGGAAGGAGAATGCCACACCACGTGTCGCGTAAGAGACTTCGTGAGGTCGCATAAAATATTTATACTTTACAACATTTATTTAATTCTTGAGATGTCCTGCTGGTAGATAGACAGGCAGACTATTATACAGATAATAAACAAGGAAGGAGAATGCCACACCACGTGTCGCGTAAGAGACTTCGGTGAGGTCGCATAAAATATTTATACTTTACAATTTATTTAAATCTTGAGATGTCCTGCTGTAGATAGACAGGCAGACTATTATACAGATAATAAACAAGGAAGGAGAATGCCACACCACGTGTCGCGTAAGAGACTTCGGTGAGGTCGCATAAAATATTTATACTTTACAATTTATTTAAATCTTGAGATGTCCTGCTGGTAGATAGACAGGCAGACTATTATACAGATAATAAACAAGGAAGGAGAATGCCACACCACGTGTCGCGTAAGAGACTTCGGCTGAGGTCGCATAAAATATTTATACTTTACAATTTATTTAAATCTTGAGATGTCCTGCTGGTAGATAGACAGGCAGACTATTATACAGATAATAAACAAGGAAGGAGAATGCCACACCACGTGTCGCGTAAGAGACTTCGGTGAGGTCGCATAAAATATTTATACTTTACAATTTATTTAAATCTTGAGATGTCCTGCTGGTAGATAGACAGGCAGACTATTATACAGATAATAAACAAGGAAGGAGAATGCCACACCACGTGTCGCGTAAGAGACTTCGGTGAGGTCGCATAAAATATTTATACTTTTACAATTTATTTAAATCTTGAGATGTCCTGCTGGTAGATAGACAGGCAGACTATTATACAGATAATAAACAAGGAAGGAGAATGCCACACCACGTGTCGCGTAAGAGACTTCGGTGAGGTCGCATAAAATATTTATACTTTACAATTTATTTAATTCTCGAGATGTCCTGCTGGTAGATAGACAGGCAGACTATTATACAGATAATAAACAAGGAAGGAGAATGCCACACCACGTGTCGCGTAAGAGACTTCGGTGAGGTCGCATAAAATATTTATACTTTACAACTTATTTAATTCTCGAGATGTCCTGCTGGTAGATAGACAGGCAGACTATTATACAGATAATAAATTCCTCCAAATTCCAAGGCTGGGTACCTACCATAACACAACACTTTACTGCCTATGTAGAAATGAAGTTCCAAACAAAATTGATAAATTATTCCCCGATATATCTTGCCATATGATATATTCAAATTTTTGTTTAAACTTCCATGGAAATATTCAAATAATAAAACTTTCGTTTAGATGGAGAGGGTACTACTACGCAAGAATGCACTGAAATATAATATTAACATTAACTTTCAAACATTGGCTTTCCACTTTATTATTTTCCCAGAGACAGAAACGAAATTTGTCCAGCCTCTCGAGTGTAATATTAAATGAATACGAATTATTTTTATTTTGTGAGTTTCTCAGAATTACAGTTTTACAAAAATACTTAGAATCTTAAAGAGGATCTGTGTTGTACTGTAACTGTAGTTTCATTAAATGAGTGAAACTAATGATTACCCAGTAAATATTGTTGCTAAATACTCACACAGTATTTAACAAGCTAAATTGAAAGCAAGTTCTTGAAGCTATTAGATTTTAGAAATCATAAGTTGCACTGACGGTATTCCATTGTAAGTTTAAGTGAAAAGTTAACTTGCACTTATAATCACTAATGGATTCTAGTGATATAACTAGTTTTATGAAGCAGCATAATATTTATTAGCACAATTTCCAGAGAGTAGTTCGTCAATGAATGTTTAGCGATACACATACCAAGTGCACGTAAAATTATAAATCCTCACTACCACAGTTATACAGTTTTATATTCTGAGTTCTATAAGAACTAATTAAAGTTAATAATAACTTAAAGTTGTATTAAATTTTTTACAATAACTAATTACTATACAATTTGAGCCCAAATCGGTACTTATAAAGATTATATTACGATAGTTCTAAAATTCTCAGTAGTTTTTTTTGTATTAAAAAGTAAGTACGTAGAAGCTTATATTATTTAAAATATCTTTTTAGGTAATACATAAACACGTATGTGGTTTATATTAAGAAATCAAATTCCCATGTTTTAAATGTCGGACTTTCCTAAGCATAATTTCTTCCAATTTAAGTGTAATGTGTAGTTAGTAGTTACTGTTTTGGTAAAAGGTTCTTTAAACTTGCTTCTACTTGGTAATTGTCAATGTTTTCTTGTAAATAAAAATAAATATGATCAATCAATCACGTAGAAATATTAGCGAAAGTAAAAGAAAAACCGGAAAACTAGATTTTTATTTACTAAATCACGAATTTAGTTTGATATACATAGATAAGGGAACACTTCAGAGACCTGGGCCACTCAGGGACTAGGCATTGCATGCATGTGGGTTTGACGGCACCTAGGTGATACAACTCCACAGGCAAGACCCTAGGGGGTGTCATGAGCCGCCTGAGAGTGTAGTGTACGGCTTGAATAACATAACATAATAACCATAAACATTAAATCACAAAAAGTACTTGTTCCGCCGGGACTCGAACCCATATCTCTCACTTGCCGGCTGAGTACGCTACCATTATACCACAGCCCCTCAATTTGCACAAAGGTACAATAAACTAACTTTTTATTTAACAATTTATGTATGTTTTAATGACCGACATTTATATAACTATGTAATGGTATAATATCTGAACACTTATTTCTTGCCAAAATCTCCATTCAGCCACTTACTTTAGTGAACATAGTGTGTTTTAATGGTATATAAAATTTTTAATATAACTGAGTTACGCATGGAATTAACACACTGTTGTATAATATATCCATGTTATACAATTAACTTGTGATATAAATAATAACATGTCTATATTTGCCTGTTATTTTTCTTTGATCAGCTTGCCAAGAGATTTTTAGAATTTTAGATTTGAAGCTTTAAATTAGATGTTAGCTTTTATTTTGTGCATTACTCAATTATAAATAACTTTACTAAATTCAAGTTGTAATGGATCTAATATAATTACTAACTTAAAATTCAGCTAATAATACCAAGTAATTCAAACACATAAAATATCACAAAACACTGTACATCACAACTTAAAAAGATAAGAATATAGTAGTTGCCTTTCTATATAATAATGGTAGAGCAAAGGGGAAATTTAGTTTGGAATTGCCTTTTTACGATGTCAAGAGGCAAATTGAACTGGTACCGAAGTAATTAAAGAGGCCTTTGTACAAAACTCTTTGACTTTACAAAGTCGTTTTACCAACTACCATCAGAGAATTATAAACACGTATTACGAATTATATATTTTTGGGAAACTGCATGCCTGCGACATTGCCCTCTATCCCTCCTCATGGAGACCTTCCTATGGGATCTCAATCATCCCAATCCCCCCCCCCCTAAACTTTCTGAATATCCTGAATAGGTACCGGAACACCTCACTGACCTTTTTAGATTGTTAGTGAAAGGTTTTCCCAGCTTCTTGTCCTAGTAAATAATAATAAAAAAATACTGTAGTAAATCATTACTTACATCGGTTCAAAACCATAAAAATCAGATAAAGTATAGTATTAGTAGTAAAGTTAATTAGTAAAAAGATATACTTATGTGTAGCAATAGAAACACATAGGCAGGAAGACATAATAGTCGGAGAAATCGGTTTTAATCAAAATTTAAAGTGAGTTTGTGAATAAGAAATGATGTAAAGCTAGTGACATATTTATATTAATTTGTCTTTCTTAGAAGATTTAATATTCTATGGCTTATTGATGAAGAAATATAATTTCATAAATGATTCATGATTTCGTTTTAGGTCACCAATGTGATATACTTTCAACAGTAGGTCGACTAATCAGTAGATGAGCTGATTTCATGAATGAAATATTCATTATGCAATGTTAAAGTAGACAGCTCAGCCGATGCATTACGTGCATTACGTGTTATGGCATATGATAATTTTCATGCACTTCAGAATTATTGAGCAATTTACATGTTCATACTATTTATTTCTCACGTTGTGTTTATGCTATTATCTCCATATTTCGATTTCAAGTATAACTGATATTGTATACACGAGACAGTACGTATTATGTACACAATACAAATACAATATCATTTTCAGGCCAAGATACATCAGTCTTAGTCAATATCACGTTCTACTCTCGCTCTAGTGAAATGTTGATTCTCAACTCTCAGGTGACAGCCATCTGTAGACAAGTTGTATAATAATGTGTGCTGACTATTGTTGAAAACAGACAAAATTGTATTACTCCGGTCAGAATGCTTTACAGAAATATGACTTAACCATATCACGAGGTTTATAGAATGGTATAATTCAAAACGCAATAAAAAAATGATTGATTAAAGTTCGGTGTATGAGTAATTCATATATCATTTGGCGTACGTTCAGCAATTATACGTTTTGTGTATTGAATATAGAATATAATAATAACTGCAATAGCAACTATAAATTAGCAATTAATTTTTAGTACGTGTGAACACAGTAAGTTAACTTTCACTGTGGTCAATTTAAAATGTCGGTTGCCCATCTTTGAGTTTAAATTTAACATATAAATACAATAAGAGTGTGTGATATGTAATTTTAAATAGATTTTTTACTGTAAGTAAATTGGAAAAAATTATTCTCAAGGTATCGTGCAAATACCGGATGGAGATTACTCCTTGTTTACTTGATTTTATAAGTCTTAAACAGGTTATTTCAAAACAGATTTAGCAAACAAATTCTGTTAAAAGCATTATTAGAATTTTAAACATATGTTTTATTAGCATAAAGCCAAAATATAATGAAAAAGTTACCGCATATTACTTTAAAATATTATATATATATATATATATATATATATATATATAAATAAATATATATATATATTTATATATATTGAATATTACGAATTCCGATACATGACCTAAATATTAAAAATTTTTCTATGCGACTATTAAATAATCAGCAGTTACGCGTAGCTTTACGCGCTTCTTCGTAATCTTTGAACCTGTATGTGGTTCGGGTGAATTATATTTCCGACGCCAATCTTCACTTTGCCTTTTTTCCACCGTCAAGAAAAGATCTTAAAAGTTTGTAATTTATTTTGCCTTGTTTCTTGGAGCAAGAAAATTTATATACATAAACAGGTCTGAGGAGCTTACTCCTGTCAAAAGACAACTAAGATGTACTTCATCAGTTTGTTAATTTATAGCAAAAGTTACAAAGTTACTTTGCCTTTGATACCTGAAATACAGTACTGAGTTAGCGCTACCTCATACTTAATATTTGCTAAAATGCACAATTAAAAGTTTATTTTTATGAAATCTTTTTATTTTATGATTTGGATATATTTTTACACTTTGCTCAACAGCGGTTGCATAAAGAGTTGTAATAAGAAGTATCATTACTATGAAGCTTACCCTATAATTTCAATAGTTTTTAATATAAAAACTTTGAAAATATTGGTAAAATTTATTTAATATATAGTTATGCTATCTTAAAAGAATGTTTAAACAGGAAAGTCGATTAATTTTAACAGCCTTTTTCAATTTGTAATATGTAATTGGCTGTAATCCATCTATAGAGACCAAGATGGGAGTTTTCACAACTTTAGCTCGGAAAGATATGAAAATAGGCGTATATGTTAACCAGAGACCCAAATTATGTCTCTGAAGCTCCAAACATGTCCAGTTTTAGAGGTAACAGTTGTGCTCCTGTCTTGTGCAAGCATACCTATAAAGTGAGCACGCATATGCGTTGACGGATTTCTTTGAAAAATGTACCGTTGTTATTGGTAAACAAATGAATAAATAGTTCATATCTTATGCATTATCATAGAACTACACTTTTTTGTTATTTGAGTACAAAAATTAAACATACACCTTTTTAAACGGCGAATAGGATTTTGAAAGGTTAATACAATTCTCAAGTTTCATAACTTTATCTTAGTTTGTTCTAATGATAGGCCCTATATAAATTTTTATAAATATACATACAGACACATGGACGAAAAACTAAAGGTTTTATGACATACCTTCATATGAACTTTTTTGCTAATTTTTATGTGTAGAACCAAATCTCATTGTATTGTCAAACTCAAAATTTAAAACACTTTTACTGAAAATCCTTTATTCGTTTGAATACTCTCTTTAAGTACTCAACAATTTATTTTTAAAATACACCATAAATCACATGTTAGTTGGTTTAGCAGTGATGTGTAACCATATAATTGCAAAAAAATTTAATCCTTACTGTCAGTGCTAATGTTGATTACAAACATTTACAGACAGAGCAGAACGATCATGTAAATAAATGTAAATGCGACAACACATGTGGATTACAAGCTCTGTTTTCTGCAAATATATAATATTTTGTTACATTAAAACCGTTTTAATTAATCTCATATTTATTAGGGATTACACGTTTTAATAGAGTTTTATTTCCTACAGAAATCTGCGAATTAAAATAATATTACAGAAACTAGAATTGATATTAAAATTGAAAATTATCAAAATCTCTCGGGGGTTCTTCGCCCCCGCCCTTACAGAACTTATATTAACAAATAACGCTGTTACTACTTAGTATTCAAAGTTATATAATAATTTTAAGAACTATATTAAACACTAAAGTAAATTAAACTTTCAAATTCTATTGATATTTTTATTTAAGTAAGTATTTATGGAACGAATTATATTGTTATGTGCTCTTATATTCACAGGAAATAGTAATAATATTATCTCACATAATCCTACTGGCACCTATGTATGAAACCTCGTTACGGCATATTAACTGTCTAGCCATCATGGTCACTAGACTCTACTGGCAGATGTGTGTTAATGCCACAAACTACAATCTCCTCCAGATATCTATGCTACCAACCGAAAAATCTGTACCAAATTTTGTAACAAACATGGCAACGCTCAACATGGGAGAGGTAAGCGATCACAGCTACGATGGGTTTGTCTGTGAAGAACGCAGGGGTTTCCTCTGGTACTTAATTATAAAACAGCGGCTTGAATGATTCCTCTGTGTATTTCACGTGATATATTATGATAGGAATATCTGATATGTTAAATACCTTAGTAATTGGGTAATGTTTTGCTATTAAATCTTCTACTGTGGAATAGAGATGAAATTAATTATAAAGCTAGAATATTTATTATTCACTTAAATGCATTGAATCAATAAAATTTATCGTAGACAGAGTGAAATGGACAAAAATGAAGAAATTAGTGCAATGAACTTTGGAGTACAATAAGTGTTCTGGCACAGCCTTGGTGTAATGTTAATGATATTGAATAAAAGCATATTTTAACAATTATTCAATTAATTTCACTTCCACAAAGAGAGTCTCGTTGTAATTGTGTTGTTTTGCTGATGGCATCAAGTAAGAAGTGGGGCAGGCGGATTTTTAAACGTGGCAGAAATGAATTTAATTTATGAAATGTTTCATTTAAATGCAGATGACGTCAACACCATGACATCATATCATTTATAATCGTGTTATCCTCATTTTAGGCTTGACACTTTTATTCATATAATCAGATTATATAGCCTTTATAAAAAAATAACGATACATTTCCAAATTAATTATATATATATATATATATATTTAAAAGGCAGGAGTACGCCAAAGTAGGTGGTTGTATGCAATATCTCAAGAAAATAAATAATAAAATTTCTCCTGACAGACAAGAAGAGGAATTGTGCAAGCCATGTAATTCTCGACATATCTTGCGCATAGTTAGTGTATATGTGTTAATATGTCACACATTAGATTGTCATATGACCGTAACAGGTTTGTTAATAACTTATTTATTGCTTTACGTAGACAAATCACGTAGACTAATATGCGCATCATCTAACTCGATAATGCTTATAAAGAACTGAAACGGGGAAAATTTCAAGTCTTCAAGAAATAAATTTCAAGTAATTCTAGATATTGTGTGGATAAATGAAATTTTACTAGCTCCTCGATTAATAAACTTCACTAATGCTAAGCCAACAAACAATGTCTTCACTCAAGTAAAAGCTTAAAAAATAGTATTGGGATACATCATATAGAACTTAAAGATTAATTGAAGTAGAGCATAGAAATGTTTTAATTTTTCTAACACTATCGATAAAGAAATCTGAAAATTAGAATATAATATCAGTTAAGTATGATGAAGTTATGAGATATTTTATTCAGATTTTCTTCTAGTACTACTCGTAAATACAATTTCATGTGACAGTATTGTGTGGTAAATTATTGCAAGATTTAAAATACCAGTTAAATGAGAGATTAATATTTTATAATTCATAGTAATTATAACATTTATAAACTATTAAATGGAACTGTATAAAAGAAATTACTGTGGGATAACCTTTAAGATACTTTTATGGTTCTTTAATAAATAATGTAGGAGTACACCACACCACGTGTCTAGTACCAGGCTTTGCTAAAGTTGCTTGTTAAATTTCAAGCCTATATATAGCTCATTCTCTAGATGTCCTGCAGTTTGATTTGATGGGTAGAAATGATGTATTTATAAGGAATATATGCATGTAAAGAAAATGCACTTTTAAATCCCTCGGCAGAGAAGAAGAGATTTTTAAGTGTAATGTGTGATAGGCTTCAATGACGGTTCAATGTGGTAAGAATAATCAAATTAATAGAACAATAAATAGAACTGTTGTTCAAATTCCAAGATAAATGAAAAGTTTGAACCTATTTGCAGTGATGTGGAAACCTGACAGTAATGCTTGGAATGACAGATAATAAGTTCGGGTCGGTTGTTTGAATTATCGGTTAGACGAATAAGTTACGTAAGCAATGTAGCTTTTTGGAACTTATTGGGACTTGGATTAGTCCTGTGGAGCAACCTTCCTTCTCTTACTCTACTACGTCCGTACTTGCAGCTTACTAGATAGAAGTTCAGCCGGATTTTATGCCCACTTCTGTATTTGTGTTATCCATATATCGCTTACTATTAGTTTTATAAACAATGTTTTTATGTATTCATGCCATGCAGATTGTCAATACAACATCACACCCATGTAGGATTTTCCAGCGACTACAAATACAAGAAAGGGAGATACAATGAATAGAATCATCTTATAATACTAAACTAATCAATGGTACGAAAGTGAGTGACAGCAATGAAACAGGAACAATCTGTACAGCGACAGGAATCTTCTAGTTTCGTCTTAAAGAGTTTGCGTCCTTATCAACCATGTCCTCCTTCTCGTTTGACTCGACAACATTCATTCCTGTCAACTTCAGATTCCATTCAATAAATTCTTGTAATAAATATAAATTTTTACGGTCCTTTACCTCCCAATGAGGTTATTTCGATGACTCATTACTTAAGTTTAATAGTGGATTTGTATTTGACTACAAACCCTACTATTATAGTAACATAAAACCATTACTGTGCCCAAAATCGTTTTCATAGAGAAATATAAACTAGTAAGGACATATTATTTGGGGTTATATGTAGCATTTGCTACATACACAATTCAACATTTATTTATTAAATATTTATGGAAGAAAATATATTATTTTTAAAACAAGAAGTTAACTTTTATTTCATTTATTTTATTTGAAAAAAAAGAAAACCTTTTCTTGAGGAAATCTTAGAAGACAAGTGGTTGTGTAATCTTTTGGGAATTAAAACTGGAATATCTATCAAGTACAAGGATTGCTATTTTAAGTGCAAATTAATGAACTGCTAGTTAAGAAACAGTTTAAAAGTGAATTGAGAAAGTATTCTCCTGTCTATCTACCTAACGAATATAATTAATTAATAATTATTACACTTGATAATTAGGTGCAGATGAACTAATAAAAAAATATATAAAGGATGTTGTAAAACTTACGGATCTCTCTACGCTATTTATGTCAGAAACTGTGATAATTTCGTGTCATTTTTTAAATTGTGTTTTTTTAACCTTTTTTAACCTTAAAGGAGCTACATTTATAAGTAAGCAGATTATACTTGGAATAGTAAAATATTAGGTCTTCATTTAACATATTTGAAGATCTAATAACAGATTTCCAACAAAAATGTGACACGTAGAAATATTCAGTTAACAAACAGATTAAAGCCCACGTTGTGTTGCTGGAATGAGATCAAATTTTATTTTGCACTGAACATTGCAAACGGCAACACTCATTCATGTTCTTTGAAGCCCGCATTAGTTTACATTCCCTCTGTAAACGTTATGTTACTCTGTGACATATTGAGAGATTTCCTAGTAACTAAGCCTGATCGACAAGTAAGTTGGCCATTTATATACAAATGACAATAAATATAACAAGAATGGAATCGTCGGAAATGTTTACATACGGATAAAGGAGATTCGTTTTTAAGAGATATTGAGTTAACTATATTAGTTACATAATAATATGTGTAACTAATATAATCTAAGGTTATGGCAAGTATAGCTTTGCTGTTTGAAGAGTATACGACTGATATAGCATAGATTTGTCGTCGACCAATAGCGTTTGCCCTTTTATTATATTTAGGGGTCTCCGTATGAGAGCTCAGGGAAAAAAGAAATAACTCCCATAAACCCCTAAATGGGTGCGTCGGTCACTAATGTAAAGTAAAATTATTTACATTGCTTATATTACACCGGAACGGATTCAATTGTTGGATCTTTCCGTTCCAATCAAATGTCATTTCACGTCACAGAACTGATCATAATAAAACATAATATTTAATAATGTTTATTATTTATTCATACTGAAAGCGTTTATTAAACACAGAGATTGTATAGGGAGAAAGTAAAAAAGTAACTTGTGCGAATTGTTATACTAGACATAATCTTCATAAAGGCACATATCTGTCACATTAAATAAAATGTAAATAGTATTATCTTTGATTATACAGTACTGAACATTAAAATTTGTAGTTCTAGATACATTTAAGTAACAAAAGTACTTTTGCACAATGTGTTCCGTTATGGATTTTTTAAACTTAAAACCCAATTTGTTATATTTCTGAACATATATAAATAGTGTGACATAAAAAACCAGAACACATTGAGCTGAAATGATCTCGCAGTTTGGAAATTGAGCCCATTCCTCGCTGGTTTTATCTCCCTTCTGGATTCTGTCTCGATGAAACTGTCACCTTGATCCATCTCGGCGATTCTTATTTTTATTCAAACATGTTCTGATATGCTCTGCTTGTTAAATTGCGTGAGAAGGATTTATAATATAAAACATGTTCTTACTTGCAAATAAAAAGAATTGGTTTTGTAAGGAGCCACAACGCGTGTCGCGTAACAGGCTTTGCTGATATTGCCAGCAATTGTTATGTTCATAGCTTATTCATTATTGAGACGGCCTGGAGACAGACAGGCAATCATACAGAAATTAAATTGTTTCATTCCCCAGGCAGACAAAATGTAAATTGTGCCAGCCTACTGAGTATTAGACATCTATGGTGCTCAGTCAAATTCCACGGATAGACATGTTTCAACATAAAACTCATTCTTGTTTATGTAGAAATGAAGTTTCAAGCAAAATTTAAAGGCTTCAGATAATATATTTTTCTAGATATCTTGTCACATGATACATTCACATGTTTGTTAATCATGTTAGGTTTCGTAGCAATGTTGAAGTAGTTTCGATGGTCTAGGGAGTGCTATTACGCAAGAGTGCACTGAAATCACATCATATTACCGACTTTTAACATTGAGTTTTAACTCAACTGTTTGTTGTTTTAGTCAATGAATAAAATTATCTCACGTTAAAATTTTGTATGATTGTGCTCAGCCTGTTCACAATTGTATGTATCCTACTATTTTTGAATTTCTATCCCATGGTTACCTGTCAGACCAATGTAAAAATGCATGGAGTAACGCATACCATCATCAAACTTAGTGTTTCTTATATACAAATGAAGCTTATTTTAAGTCCATTATATGTCAGTAATTTTCGACACATCGTGTGATCAGAGCGACAGATTGATATATAGAGAAATGTAATTGTTTCAGCCTTTCGAGTGTTAGGCTTCGCTAACGCTCAGCCAATTAAGGAAATGTTATGATGCTTCCTGATGCAACAATCGGTTAATGATTGGATGAATATTGTATTGGAATCAGCGCCTTTCTTGTTTTAAACTTTCAGTACAGTCGAAATACTTACACTGAACAGCAAAAGAATATATTTTCGATAAAAACGTCTGATTTAGAATATTTTTTTACTGTCTTTAAGATGGACTTATACAATTTTAAAAATATTCGGATAGTCTTATTATTACTAATACTGTGTCATGCGTACTTGTCTAGTTTATCTTATTTATTGTTCAGACCAGGCATTGGGTTATTTGTGATATAGTTGATTATTACAAAAACAATGCATTTATATAAGTTCCTGAATTTCAAATATAAACTTGATAGATACATCGCAGTGGTAAATGAGACCACCCAATCGTGATTAGTTATTAAAGCAGCCCAACCGAATTAGAGCCTAAGGGCCTAGAATATTATAGCTATAGATTTGCAACAAGGGCAGAATTTACCTATTCGTCGTGAACGAGGAGAAATGGTTTAGATCTTTGCTTACTTTATTCTTAACTACTAATTAAGTAGCTATAATGCAACCGCCATAAGCTTCAATTACTTTATTACTATACTTTGATGTTGGATAATACATCTCTTTTGTGTGATGTAATATCCTTGATGTTAAAGTGGAATCCTTACTGGACTGGCTGCTGAAGTATCCTTACTTAGTACTTTACTTCAATGAGTAGCTGTAGCTTATCGGTGCTGCTCCTGCAGATATGCTAATGCAATCTCCGTACAATCAACACTAATTCCTTTTCATTTTATAATATATTCTCTCTCCAATATGTTTGTCTACTTTTTGTTTCATAATTTTAGATCTTTATAATTGATGCAGTTTCTTCATTCGAACTAATCAACATGTATTTATTACCTTTTTTCAAAGATTGTTTAAAAACTTTGCAAAATACTGGTAACTTCGACTTGGCCATAGTTGTAACTATTTCAAATTAATTTTTAATATTAAAGATATGTTTACAATTAATAAACTAATCTACATAATCTTAAAGTTTATTAATTTTAGGTATAAAAAACGAAACTTGTTTTAATGAAGTTTAAAAAAGTAATAGGTATAATTAGTAAATGAATACTTTTGCACACAAAACTGTCTGTGTGGTGAGTAAATTCCTTAAATTAATTTTAGTCATTCCGTATTTAAATTTTAAAGGAGAATATTCATGTTTGTATCTTGTATCATTTATACGTATAATGCTTTTTTAAATAAATGTAACAGTAGTAAACATTAAAGGATTCGGACTAAGTTAACCCGTAGTTTTATTTTTAAGTTTATATATATACAGCACATACCTTATTGTATTTATATTTTGTTGTTAAGAATTGAAATAAAAACATTTCAATATATTCAGATTCAATCTTATTCTAATTTAAATGCCTATAGAAACCCTTTTAATAAAAACCAAAGTAATTCATAGCCACCTGTTGAGTCTAAAATCACAGGAAGGTGTTATGAATTAGTTAGTTGAATTGGTTTAGTGAAAAATAGTGCGCTGGTACCAAAAATACCGAATTTTAAAAGCACGGGTGGACAATATACCTGATTCATCACAACCGATTATGATATGCTGTTCTTTGCTGAGACATATTATACTTTGTTTTGCTATTTGAAAAAAAATTTAATAAGGTTTAGTCACCTTTTTTTGTAGTAAACATGTGAACCCTAAAGTCACGAAAATGCAGTTATTTGATGTATGTCTAAAATATCTGTAATTTTTAAAAGTGTTTATGGATGTAAGTTTGCCTAAATTGCTTCTTGGAAGCGTAGGCGTTACAAAAATTTAAAGAACAATAACAGGAAAGAGAATATTGGTAACGTAATATCTGGAAATACTATGGTACGTTATAATTCTCTAGTTATTTATAGATTCTTATGTAAAAGCTATACTGGCATATAAATATCGTGCTATTTAATCATGTAGCTGTTTGTTTGCAGATTACCTGCAAAGTGCAAATAGAGTCACTCTAAAATCAATGCTACTCTTAAAGTTGTGGCGCAATAAATTTTTACCTCAAATTCAGTAAGATTGGTACACCTGGGTTCGTACGTGCCAACAATGAAAAGGGGTGAAACTGACAAAACGCTTCTTTTACTCTAGTAAAGTTTCCTTTTTTTCCCCACTTCAGTTTTTATGTGACTGATTTCACTTCTTTTGGTCATTACCACAATGTTATTACTGCCATACATTGTTTAGATTTGTGTCGACCAGAGGTTTAACACACTGGAGCAAGTCATTACCACTTAAGGAATCAAAATTTCTAGCACAAAAAAAATCAGTAATCTTTCAAAAAATGTTCAAAACGATGACAAACATCGATACCTATACAATGTTCTTTAAGCGATATTTTTCTGTTTTCGAACGTCATCAATGTGGCTGTGGGAGCTCATTCCTGTAATGAAGGTGACGAACTAAAACATCCCTTGATATAAAACTTATCATATATTAAAATGCAACTCAAAAAGGTCGATCACAAATCACTGAAAAAATCGTTTTGTAGTGTTTAGGTTCCATATGAATACTTCAAGGGTTGTGGGGACAAAAGAGATTTTGTACGTGCTTATTTATATTTTTATCTATTTAATAACACTTCCTTATAAACGATGTAATTACAGATTTAGTAACAATGCGTACATTTATGTTCTGTGTTTATTTATATAATATTTATTTATCCTAACATTTTCTGGCATGTCGTGGGGTAGGACATCAATGTTTTAGGGTTCGAGACTTGAATTTTCAAAACTTACATGTGTGTTTTTATTTTGTAGGACAATATAAGAAGAAACATAACTCATAAAAACATGTGATTGGCCAATTCATAAATGCTGTATTTATTTGTTCCGGTCAAAAGCAACTTTAAATATTCCAGCCATCAGAGTGTAGTGTAGTAAACCAAAATATCACGAACAATAACAGTAGGGGAGGCGATTCTAAAATCAATTGACTGTCATTGGATTGATGTTTATCTGCATTGGAATAATCCACAATATGAAACTGCGTTTATAAAAACATGCCACATTTTTTCGGATACTTCTTGAAAACTGACCGCAACTTAGTAAGCAATTTATTGATGTTTAGTGGAAATAAATGACAAATAAATCCATCCAAACTTGTTTTTTTTATTTCAATGTGTTTCGTGTTTTAAAATGTAGTTATGTATGTTCAAGAGGAGTAAAATAATAGTTAAACGTTAATAAACAGTGCTCGGTAAATAATATAAAAAAGAAAGTATTGACAAGACAGCAAAAATTATATGTTGGCTTTCAAGAAAACTCTAGAAGTACACAGCTTTTCCATAAGAAATAAATTTATCACCACTCCAACCAAATATTTTGTTTAATATCTAAATCAGAGGGTATTAAATGGGTAAAATTATAAAAGGAAAATATTTTCTCAGAACATATTTTTACAGCTTACACAACAATAATATTTTTATCACCAATGAGATGAATAGGCTGATAGTAGACACTTTCGGTTGAATAGTTGGTCTGTACTTATATGGTTAGATAAAGATTATTTATTTGACTAAAAATTGGTGAAGTATATCACTCAAGAGGCTAAAACGTGTCATTTTTGTTTGTTTGTTTATCTGTCTATCTGTCCGCACGATGTATTAAAAACAAACTAAATTATAGACTTGATTAAACTTTTGAATTTATATGAAGCTTCATTTCTATAGGCAACACTGAGTTCGATTACATTTGGCTGAATGTTGGAAAATATGTTTACATACTCTATTATATATACGTATAACGGAGATTGTGTAAACGATAACTGTCCCAAAAAAAATCCCAAGCAAGCAAAAATTTGATATAAAAGTGCCATAAATATATCAGCTGTGTTCATTAGCAACCTTGGTACGCTATTTCGTTTCAATATTACAAAAAAAGCTAAGAAAGATTTACAAAACATTTTAAATGAGCAATTTCGTTGTCTCCCGATTGGTTTTTGAGATACTGATTACACGTAAATGCCATAAGAACTGTAATACCAAGGTCTACAGTGATGCTAAAAAAGTTCAAACTTGGTAAAAAATTTATCTTTAAAATATATTGATTTTGTTTTTACCATTTCGTTTCAATACACCGGTCGTTTAAACTTGTTTTAAATTCACAAATCGGTCATTTATTAACCTAGAAAAAAACAAAAAGTATTTTTGGAATGTATATGAGATCTACTAAACTACTTGTTAATTTTTTCTCAAACTGTTTTAGACATATTGAGTACGTGTAAATACAATAATAATAAATTAATAATGTTTTACTTTACACAAAAACTGCCCACTTATTACGTCTGAACCTCTATTTTATATGAAAATTGCTCAGTAAATTCATCATAAAAAAATAGAAGACATAAAGATATTGGGTGCAGAAGTATGAATTCGTTCACTGATCTCAGAGATAACAGGTGGATGTTTACAACATAGGGTAATATACCACACGTTTAGAGTGTATATGCTACCCATGTCTACCGAAGTGAAAGGATTCAAGACTGAAGCATTTAGTAATAGTTCCATGAAATAGTAGCATTCAAGAAACCGTCCACTTCACATGTTGTTAGATGAAACATGATCATGCTATTCAAACCTTAAGGTAAAAAATGTCTACTATTGAACTCAATATCTGTCATATATTAAAACCGCTAAATAAGTAAATTTGTGAGACAAAACCTTGTGTTCAATTTTGGTAGTAGAAGTTAATTAAGATCGAAGGTTGGCCCCAGAACCGACACATGCCAAACTAGTCAAAACTACCCAGAGCGGGCGATAGGCAGAGCTGGTTGCGGCTGGTACCAGCGGATCAAACATTCTCTATCACAGTTTGATCGCTTTTAGATTATCTTAGCAAACTTCCACTACTTCATTATATCCCCGCTCCCTGTGACCAAGAGTTCTGGATGCTGTAACCACTGTTTTATAGATAGTTAAAATTTATTTACATATCTAGGTATTTTTAAGCAATTCTATTTTTATTACTAGGCGAGGGAAATATAATACATATAGTATTGTTTGCAGATGAAAATTTAAACTAAAATTGTTCATAAAAATCTATTCAATGCCACTTCTTTGTCGATTGGGGAAAAAATATTTTTCGGTTCAATATAATAACTAAATTGTGATATAAAAATCAAAATTTTACTAAAGATTTGTTACGATATATCTCGAAAAAGCATACGCTTAAAATCTAAATCCTGAAACATATAAGCCGATATATCATGTTTTTCATATCAAGTTTTGCTTAACTGTATAAAGAAGCAGTTGATTGACTTAATACGAAAACTAATGCTTGAAGTCATTACATTAGTGAATGTATAATATGTTACATCAAGCACTATATCACAAAGTATTCTCGATATAATACGCGAAAAGCCATCTTCTTATGCCAACCTTTGCCAAATATTAGAGAAATGAGATTTGAGTTTTAAAACTAAGATAAATAGCAAGACCCTATTTTAGAACATGCAATCTACAAAACCACCCAAATGATTATAAATTATACTGACGAATTTTATTTATATATAAAATTGTATAGATAATATTTTATGTTTCCATGAATACCAGTCATTATCTTAATTAAAACTACACACTATAAAAGCTGTATGTACCTAATAAATGTAACTGGATGGTGAATAATATATTCCCTTCGGAGATGAGTTATGGTGACTTAAAATAGTTTTGAAGGTGTAATAAACAAAGTTTAACCTTAAAACTTGTGAAAACATAAAACTATTTTGTTGAAATGTATAAATAGGCGTTCCCACTCTTATTTAGTAGATTCACATTAAAATTGTATATTTTAAATGTAGATTTATTTATTTGTATAAACACGTGGCTAGGAATTTCTGCTGGAAACTTAACATTGTAACAAATAATGTTGAGGAAGAATACTTATTAACACTAGAATAAATTATCTTAGAACAATAGAAAGATAAAATATTCCTTTGGAATTTAAGGAATTGTGGTATTGCCTTTTACATAATTGATTTACTACTGTTATTGTGAAACATTGGCATGTCAAACATATTTGCTTCTGCATATTAAATCTATTATTTTTATTTATATTAAGAATATTGCATTATACACTCATAAAATTGATTTTTTCCGCTTACATGATATCCATATTCGTATATAAAAGTCTACCTACCTGAGGTTGTGTTTTGCGAGCACCCTGTGCTCTGAACGCTGCCTGGAGAGGGTGACATTTTTGACACCTCGTACTGGCCAGGCTGCCTAGCGATTGTCAAAGTCCCAGTTATCTCACATAGAGACAGACAGATGGCATAAAATAAAAGAAATATACCATAGGCTGCAATTAGTTTTATGCTCCTCTTGGTGTATGGAGAATTTTGTCACGAACAATCGAAAAGAAAAGAAGGAATCTAAGATTCATGGTATTGTATAAATTTACATATCCATGTGTAGCTTATAACATACTATAGCAATCGACACGTAAACTAACTACGATACATTTTATAGATGAATAGTTAAAATTGCGACAACAATCACCGTTCTCCCACACCTGACCTATAAACTAACACACATGACTAGACACAAATCATCGTGTTCTACACAACACGGTTATAAAGCCATCACACAGCAGATAGCCAGTAATCTGTCACTTGGCGTCCGCCCAAACTGTGGATTGTCTCCAACAAAGCACTGGATGAGGGGTGGGTAGAGATTCATCGAAGCGATGAAATTATAGTGTGTCACATGTGAACTGATAGGCTTTCCATTATTTGCAATATTTCTCTAGATGAGTTAAATAAGCATAGTTAATGAAAAGACACATCACTTTCATAGCCTCCCTAATAACGTGTTTGTGTTAAAAAAAATAAATATTTCGTATTAGATATGATTTATTAATAGGATTAAACTAAAAACCAAATTCCTAACATCAGCAGATTATGGAAAAATTTTGAAAACATGAAACATGCAATAAACGAAATATTTTTATTTATTTAAACAATATGTTTTCAATCAAAATTTCATTTAAGTGACTCTCACTCACTTGGGTGAAAACCACTCACTCCCACTCAACATTACTAGGTGTCGGGGAGAAAAGATCACAGCACGTATCACTGACACTGTAAGTGACTAGCAGCACAATTTACCAACATCTGATTTTACATTAAAACATAAGAAATAGATCAAATTAAAATGTAAATTTTTTTACGAATTTAGTCTTTGATGCGTTCTAAGTTTAAAGTGTGCTTTCATTGTTGACTGCACAAATGAGAAGCTTAAAGAATTAAATACTTGGAAACATTATTTATTGCTTCGAATGTCAAATTTTACATAGAAGCTACATTTCCAAAATCATAACATGGCTAAATAACCCACCAAAACTTAAAATTTGACAGAAGCATCAATTGGACACATCTTATTATTTCTTGTATTATTATTACTTGTATGTCAATGATAGACATTGTAAGTAAAAGCATGAAACACTGAGATATCGCATACATCATTAAATGGAATAGATATAGTTTATTATTTACTCATACATTTCATTTTATCCGTTAATACTTTATATAAAACACGATTTAAAAATATAATGTTTAACTGTATTTAAAAAATAGTAATACCACATAACATTTTACAGTAAATTTTACAAATAGTAAAACATTTTACAACCATACATGCAGGGGTAAAAATAAATAAACACAATTGTGCAAAAGCTCCAGCATATGAACTTATTTTATATTTTACTCGTTGCCAATTATTGTTATAATAATTGGTTGCAATACGCATTGATAATAATATGAACCAAATTTCTGTTATGGTGTTATACATGACTAATGACTTATTATTAAAAATACATGAGGCATTCTAAAGGACTTCATTACCATTTTAATTAACTTAATTTTCATTTTACCACAAACTTGAGTTTTTAATATCCAAATAAGGATTAATTGGAATTAGTTTCACTGGACAGGAAGAGAAAACCAGCCCTAGCCCTTATTGCTACAAAACACATTATTGAACAAACAGATAAAAAGGCTCCATTAGATTATTGGATAGACAATGATTGTATTGTCTTCAAAACAATCATTGTCACGGCTGATGTATAAAAGCAGTAATAATTATGCCAGTAAAAAAACAGCACCCCTACTTTCCAACTCTTCTGCATTGAAGATAGAGGGACTAATCAAGTCAAGTTTGAGTATATTTTTGAAATTAATATGTAATTACTGTACTACTAAGTTATTGATAATAAGTATATTTTGCCATTATAATAAGTATAGGTGAGAGTCAGTAACAAAAGTGCCTGAGAACCGAAATGTTGAGTTCAGCTCCAGTTTACCTTCTCTTAATACGGCTTCTGGAATATTACGCCGTTATAGACTTAAATCCTGGAGTCTGAAGCCATGCTCACTTAAAGAGATAGAAAAGTTATAGACGATGAAAAATCTCATGACGAAAAATTTCCATTCTTTCGACACCAGAGATACCTAAGTTTGCACAGTATAAAATGTAGTGTAATCCATCTGAATTGGCATTCTCATTGTTCCATCTGGTGAAAAATGAGTGCACTTTGATGTTACTGAAACGATCTCTAAGCACGGGGAATCAACTGAGTTTTCTACACATAGCTTAGCATAGGTGAAGGGTTGATTTGATATTAGAACCAATCTTGAAACTTTTGTAAGGGAAAAGAAAAACATAAGCTGACGTTTTGAGGGTTCTATAAAACTGTATCCATTATGAAACATAAGTTATTCAATGCAGATCTATTGTGGCCTGTAATCTTTAATGGTTTAGTTTTAACAATGTTTGTTTAGTTTCGTTACAACGGTCATCGTAAAATAACCAGATTAAGCAACATTGAGCGTGGCTGCTGCTTGGATGGGTGATCTCTAAGCGATCCTGTCCTTGCAAGCAGCCCACCTGCCCGGCCATTGGTATTGGTTCGAAAGTCACCTTTAAGCCGTTGGTCCCCAGGTTAAGTGTTAAATAGGGCTTCTTAGGCTTAACTTCGCCTAGTAAAATAAGACATCTTTACTTTCCTTTTTAACTTTCACATGTTTTAGAAATAGTGTGTATGGAGTTGACACGCATCTTGCATGTTGTAGCTCCTGGCTTATGCGTAACAACACTCTGGTATGACTTTTTTACCTATATTGTATTACGCTAGTTACGCACCTAATGAAGATATCAGATTGAAGAACTTGAAAGGTAGTGTTACAGATTTTCTGTATCACCGAGTGATGGCAAATATCCAGAAAAATTCTTCGTCCTTCACTATAGCAGTTAGTTTCTTAGCCAAGGAACAACAGCTGTAAACAGTTACGTCACGATGTATTTAGAAAACTTTCGAACACAAACAAGATCTTATAATAAAATAATTTTATACTACTGGAATTTAATTATTCAAAAATATTTGTAAATCAAGCCCCATAAGTACACTTTTGAAACATAACAATAACGTCATAAGCAATCCCCAGTTGCTAGACATAAGTAATTCCACATTATCAATCACACAGCTGCCGCAGGACAGGCAGTCAGCAAGTCGTTCAAACAGCCGGAAGTGTTGACCGATATTTGCTGACAGTTCCTCTATTGGCACAGACAACCCCTAGCTACTAGACATAAGTAATTCCACATTATCAATCACACAGCTGCCGCAGGACAGGCAGTCAGCAAGTGGGTTAAACAGCCGGAAGTGTTGACCGACATTTGCTGACAGTTACTCTATTGGCACAGACAACCCCTAGCTACTAGACATAAGTAATTCCACATTATCAATCACACAGCTGCCGGAGGACAGGCAGTCAGCAAGTCGTTCAAACAGCCGGAAGTGTTGACCGATATTTGCTGACAGTTCCTCTATTGGCACAGACAACCCCTAGCTACTAGACATAAGTAATTCCACATTATCAATCACACAGCTGCCGGAGGACAGGCAGTCAGCAAGTGGGTTAAACAGCCGGAGGTGTTGACCGACATTTGCTGACAGTTCCTCTATTGGCACAGACAACCGCCAATATTGACCTTATCCACTAAGCTACTAAATTAATGAATTCTTAAAAAGGAAAATAATCAATCCTGGTGAGTACGATGCATGTAACACTCGTATTATGATTTTATCAATAAATTGAGATTTTTTGATTTGCCGATATTTTGTAATTTAATAGTACAGAACTTGCTTTTATGTAATAAGTGTGACATTTTATTTATGTATTAAATGTATCCTCTAATGTAAATTTAAAGTGGAATTGAACTTTAAAGAAACATAGTGACTGTTTCGATTTACTAAAGTTGATTATCACGGTGACACAAGTGACTAATTATGAGAATAAAAGCCAACAGAAACATTACTAATTACTTCGCTACTAGACACGATGTTTTCACCCGATAGACAGATAGTGTTGAACTTGTGCAGGAGTAATTTGCAGTTAACAATTAGTACCTCGCTCATCGGTTTGCCCTGAGCTAAATTGATGAACAAACAACACAATCGATACAGTGTTTACCTAACAGCACTGCAGGTACAGTACACTCTGAAATGTTTACCTGAACGTTCGTATGTCAAAATGTCAATCTTCACTGAAGTTCGTTCGATATTGAGTGGTTATGTACTGAGTAAGTTGAGTATGAGAAATGGTGAAGCTTATCGTGATAGTGTTGTTAAGTCGTTTATTTATTAGCTTTTTCAGATGTGTATACTCTTTTGAACCAGTGCATTTTAAACTTCAATTACTGCTCTACGTTGGTTCAAAAAACAATAAAAAATAGTTATATCAAATTAATAACATCTACCTCGCGTTTACTACTCTTAGTCAACTTTATGTCGCATCATCTATCAGTCATCTGAACTTAACAAATAAGCGTTAATAGAATTTATATATTTTTTCGAGTCAGACTTATATTTTTAAAAGTTAAATGGAATATCTGCCTTCTATATTATCAAAAAGATTTTCTTGAGATTTTTAAAACCGATGTTAGGTAATAACAAGTATTATTTTATGTACATAAGAAACCTTACCATCTAAATGTGTATTTTGTATATTTGAAATACAGTCCACTATTATAGATGTCTACCCATTGGTTTCAAAACTTGCAATATTAATCAGATTTTTTTTAGTTTAATCAGCTGATTGCTGAATCACCTGTGTTTCTCTGTCAGTTATTCTCCATTCTCTAACTAATTCAATACCAACTGTTTGGCTATAACATTCACTAACTAACCAATAATATAACTTATTTCTTAAGGATGTAATGGTTTACAATTGTGTTTACAAACGTAGTTTGAGACATATTTTGGAGTATTTAGAATATCCCCCAGAATTAGGCCCTCTGATCTCTAACGTAAGGGAAACTCAAATTCCAATATTAGTTTCTAAATTTACGAAATATGAAATGAAACAGCTTGTTAAATGTAATGAACTATATCGTGTAATTAGTAAGTTATGGGTGGACAACTTTATGTTTCACTGATTTAACCAATATTTTATTGATGGTGTTTTTATATATTATAATAAAAACTTAACTGACGCTATTCAGCTGTTGTCACTTATAAACATTTTTTGATATTTCTGATTAAGAAAGTCAAGGGGACTAATTTTTTTGCATTTTAATTTTATAATATGTGTTTAATTAGTAGTGTAATGTAGATAACAAAATCAAAGATAGCCTATGAGATTTCATTCATCTGGATAACGAGTCAAACTCAACAATGGCACATGTTTTAACCAAAGAAGGATTTTAAGAACATGTAAATTTTTTATCGGTGCAACAAAGCAAACTCAGCAGTAGCACCGTATATATATATATATATATATATATATATATATATATATATATATATATATATATATATATATATATATATATATATATACTAGCTGTTTCCCGCGGCTTCGCACGCTTTTCGTAAGTTTTGCCCGCGTATGAGCATTTCTGGTTGAAGTAAATTATATTTCCAACCCCGATGTAGATTTTACCTTGATGTCACGATCAAGAAAATATGTCAAAAATGTATTGTACATGCATAATGTATTTTATTACAAAGTGGTCTACCACTCAACCTGTAAGTTCAACCAAATATTTAGTTTAGACAATTATACATCATAACTTAGCGCCTTCAAATAGTGTTTCACTGTTTAATATACGTATCTATCTCGTAATTGCAGGTTATAATGTGCAGGCGCTTTGAAAACTTTTCTTCATTTTATTCGTTTATATTCACGACATAAGCGAATAATTCAGATAATAACTATCCTATCTTCTAAGTTAGACTAAATTACGGATACATGTGAAATTTGATTGAAATTGGTTCAGTCGTTTTGGAGTTTATTGGCAACATACATCGTGACTCAAGATTTTTATATATATAAGATATATATATATATATATAAAATTTGAACCAGAATTCTCCTGTACGCGCACAACTTGATATAAGAGTTAGTCCCTAGACATTTTGTTTGAACCTTTTGAACCATAAATGCTGAAATAATATTCACCTGATCCTATGCCTATCTACGTTTGTAAAATATCACAGGAGACCATTATCACCATATCACCATAAGTACTTTGACTAAGTAGGCTACGGACTTTATTTTTTAAATGTTATGCTAATCAGTGGGTAATAGCTACGGTAACAGCTAGTAAATAAATAATTTAACAGTTTAAATGAGTAATAACTCGCTTAAGAAACCAATAAATTAAAAGTAGTTAATGATCCACTTCCTATAAGTAACAATGACGGAATAGCTTAATGAACTTTTATTGTTGGACTATAGTTTTAATAACTCTTACTAATTAGAGAAATTAAACATTTTTATTGAGTTTTAGATTGATTGATTACAATCCATTTATTACCAAGTTCTACTCAAACTAATGACTCAATTTAAGAAGTTGAACCATTAAGGTGGTCAATCACTGTAGGGCTGGGTTCATTTCTTAATTACAGGTAATAGCTCTTTAACACGTTGACTGCGGCAGACGCATTAAGGCGTAGAGCCAGATTAGGAGTAGTCGATTTCACTATTGTACACCAGCAGGGAAGGTGTTAGGAAATGTTACTGCCGTCAAATATAATTGATCACTCCATGATCGAAGAGTAATTAGCATTTGGAACAACATGTATGTGAATTTTTAATCGGGCTCAAGGAAAAACTGCTATTAATATATACATAAATATATGGAGAACTAGCAGTTACCCGCTGCTTCACATGCAATGTTCAAAATGAAACGCCATAAATTTCTTAGTGAAAACATGTATGATTATAGCCAAAATATCAAATACATATATTTATTTTTTATGATGCTTACATCATAATGGCATTAGAGGCATACAATTTTTGTAGATACGTCAGGAACGTATTATTTCAGTATCTAGGGTTGTGAGATTCAAAACATAAATAATATATTGATTAGTTATATTTTAGGTTTTGTTGTATGAATAAATGTATACATATTAGCCTCAAAAACCTACTTTGGTCAAAAAGTATCAACTCTGTCTTTTTTTATTAGTTTTCAATATAAGGTGATTCAAGTGCCACAGTTAAGTTTATTTGTGTCTCGACCAAGAACATGTATAACGACATAAACCAACTTTCATTAAAAAGCGTCTAATTTCGGCTTTTTTATTTACTTTCTGTTTAAGACTTTTGAAGTGCTAAAGTGACAGTTTATTTTTCGCCTCCCTAAAAAAGTACATTATATAACCCACGTACGACTAAACAGTTACTGCGGTCCAGAATAGTAGATACGACTTATTAAATTTATTTACGCTCTAATTTACCTACGGTTCCACGGTTGAGTTTTTATAGTTTTTTTTAAAAAAACAGATTTAAAAGCGTTTATTTGCGGTCTGCAAGTTTTTGGTGCTATAAGTAATATTGACTTTTACCCCGATCAAGAAAATATGTGCATAGGTATGCTTAAAAGGCTAAGTTAGTCAAAATGCATCTACTTCCGTTGCTTGTATTCTGCTTCTGATATGAGGGAAAGAGTGTTTCTCTTCCTTAAATACAGTGATATTGTTAAGGGGTACAATTAGTTTTGATAACGCTATGTAAAACATTCACAGTTTTTTTTTCATCAAGTTGGGTTTTAGAACGCGGTTTAAATATTGTTCGCAATTCATTTCACCGTTTATTCGTCACTGTAAACTACTGATCAAGTACTTTATAATTATTCAATGTTTTCAAAATTTAAATGTTAAAAATTTTTTCTGACGATTTGGTGAACATCAGCAAAAGTTTCAACAGCTGTTTAGCGTAACTAGTTAACTAGGTAATTAAGGTAACTTTGAATTACGTATCATCACTTTTCTCACCTTTTAAACCTTCCTTTGATTTCAAAAAACATTTCAAAACAAAAATTTTGCCAAATCAGTACAGCAGTTCTCGAATTTAAGTATATAAAGTCTGTTTAATTGGAATATAAGACTAATAGAGTAAACATTACGACGTACTATACTTACAAGAAATAAATAAAATAATCATTTTTCTCTGATTTTTCAGTTCTGTTTACTAAGTAGGCACAATTTAATTAAGTTCTCTTCCTTTAAGGGAAACTTTTTATTTGTGCTGGGGAGCGGGAAGGAAAAAAATTGAATTTTTTTTAGTTTTCTGTTTTTTTCATTTTTTGTTACTCAGACTTGTACAGTTTCAGAAAATATAACACTTTTTGTTGCAGGATTATTTACGAAATATTTTTTCGAAGATTTACAAAGTAACTACCGGCGCTTTTGGCATGAAATTTTACTCCTGCGGTTATAATTCATTGTGCGGTTATAACAATGGTTTAGCTCTAAATCAGCCCTACAAACATAAGCACTTTTTACCAAGTGACATAATGGCCACAATTAAACAAATTTATAAGGATTTAGCAAACCCCGAACTTCTAAAAAAGTGCCTTCACCAAAAAAACTCAAAATCCTAACGAAAGTTTTAATAACGTAGTGTGGAATAAAGTCCCCAAAAATGTGTTTGTGAGACTGAACACTTTGAAGTTAGGTGTGCTGGATGCAGTGCTAAGTTTCAATGATGGATTGCCAGTAAGTTGGATATCTACAATGAATTAGGCCTAACTTTGAGTAAAAACTCAGTGCTCGCGCTTCGTGGTTTTGATGTTTTTGCGACTCAAGAAAGCCGAAAAGCTGCACAACTAATGACCAAGGAAGCCAGAACAGCTAGAAAAAAGAGAAGACTGGTTCTAGAGGAGGGTCAGGAGCATGCTGATGGCCCTGCCTATGGTGCTGGGATGTTCTCAGCTAGCTAAAGTAAGTACAGTAGGTACCTAGTTTTAAATATAACCGTCGTTACCCGAAAACTGTGTTTTTTTAAATAAAGATACATTTTCCTCAAAAACCAATGGAGTTATGGCAACCAATTTTTTTTCCACAACACACTAGCTTCAAAAAAAGTATTTTTTCTAAAAAAACTAGAAATTTTAAATAACTTAAAAAAATCTAAATTATCTATTAATTTTTTTTTTTTAATTTTTACCATTGTGCTTCTGTAGTTATATAAATATCATAACAATACACACACAACATTGTAGGCCTATAAATTTAATGGTTCCTGAGAAAAGTGTACCTAAATTTGTAGAATTTAACATGGTCGGTATAGGGCCTTCCCGCTCCCCTTAAAACAATGTCTGTTTCTGCACTTCACATGCTAAATAATGCAAATAAATATGAGCTTCGAAATATAAACTTTAATACTGCCGTATGGCGTGCATCTTAAAAAGATAAATACACACACAGTAGTTACGTTTTCTAACTATAAAAGTAGAGCAGACGGGAAATGTAGCTTGAAATTGTTTTGCTAGAAAACAGCAACTTGAACTTGTGCCGACGTAATTTAAGACTCAGCGAGGCCTGTTTTCAAAGTCTGTTTGACTTGCAAAGACGTCCTACTTTTACAAACTACTACCACATCCACTGAACTTGTATTATTTTATATTTGGATATACTGGTAGTTATTACATATTTTTTATAGAATAAGCATTGCACATCTTCAAGTATTTATACTTTGAAACGAGAATATATAGTTCTGATTGAGCAAACAAACCACGAAATAAAGTAAAATTTGGTTCTTTTTCAGTGTATAAAAACAATATATTTTTGCTGTCATAGAACGAAAGTACTTACAATCCTTAACTAACAATTTATACTTAATCTAATCTAAATATTAAATCTAATATTTTAAAAGCATTTTTTTTAAATGTAGAGATTAGTGTAATATTACTCTAATGCTACTGCATTTACTAACCTAGTATGAATAAATTTATTTCAATACAGTTTTTAATTACTGCTATTGAGAACTAAACATCCGACGTTTAATGACTGTAATCTGTAATAAAAGTAAAATTGTGTTTAGATACGTAATTAGTGGTTAGGAGAAATAAACGTACAATTTACTGTTAAAATTTATCGATAAATGCGTTAGCTCAATATCCGAAGCATAATTGAGAACTAATTCATAGAAAACATTATGTCATATAACATGTTTATTAAATAATAACTAAAAATCAAATCAAGTTCAAGAAATCATTTCTCTAGTACAATTAACATAGATATTGTATAGATTCACACATTTGTATGATTTGTGTTCCCATTAGTTTCAAACAAAGGAAATTATCGGTTCTAAATAAGATCTAAATAGGAAGATAAACAACAGAATCGTACAAAGATTAATCAAATATTAAAATTTAGAACTCAAGACAACAAACTGATAGATATATGGTGGGAGATTGTTTTTTTCTAAACTGAACAGGTTCTACAATTTATAGTGGTGGACCATTAGCCCCAAACTCAGGGGTCAGGTAAAAGTTTCAATATTTTGCTATAGCTTAAAAAGTTGTTAAACTACTCTTTTATCTTATTTTGGATAACACGAGAACGAATCGAGGTGTAACGTGATATGTAAAAAAAGATTAGGTGACAGTGCATCCATGGGGTTGGGCTGAGTCATGAGGTTAGAAAAATTACATTTAGCTTTTTTATGATTGTAGGCTATATTTAATTGTAGTTATATTGTCTCAAACTCGAATAGGACTATAGACTATAAACTTCATTCCTGCATAAAAAACTTCGAGTTTTGATAATGGTACATGTCCCCTCAAAGGGTTGTCCTTCATTCCATCCTAAGCAAATCCTGTTATGTGATATATATGCAGTGTACACTAGCCTTATTAGTTATGGTTAAGATCTTTATTCTGTTATAAGCTGAGTTTTTAAGAGGTGGGATAATTAATTTTTAAAACCATTCTCTATCTTAAATTTATTATTCGAAAAACGCTATTAACAGACAACATTGTATTATAACGTTATTGGTATGTAAGACATACGTAATTATTAGTAAAATAAAATTCATAGAATCAATGTACAGATAGTTGCTGGAAAGGAAGTCTTGTATTACAATTCGATACAAACATCCTCCGGATGTAACTGGATACGCACATCCGCCTAGACGCCCGATGGTGAACAAACAGGAAATTCTTGCTTAAGCAGCGGAAATGCTTATTTGTAAAAACCGTGCGACAATGTAAGGGACAGCCATGCTGATATGAAAAAATTGTTACTCACCAATTATGATGGAGAGATATTTGGCAGAGGCGTGGTCAATGAGCTGGCGGGAGAAGAACATCAAAACTGAAGAAGAAGGAGGAGAGGAGGAAGTCGAGGCCGGGAATTCGAAAAGTGAAGTTCGGGAGTGTTTGTGTTCGTGTGCGGAAAAATATCTCTAGGCGTAATAAGTGTGATGTGAAATAAAATGTAAGTAATTTTAAGAAACTTAGTATATTTTAGGGTTCATTAATCATTTTCAATTCCATATCCATTTAGTTGTTTCACAATTTCGAAAATGTAAATTCATGTAAATGTTTAGCTATTTAAAAGATAGTTTCTCACGTTATTCCATGAACTCATAATATTGCAACACTACAAAATTACTAGTAAATGTTTATAATGAAATAATTTAAAATAAATTGTAATGAATAATTTAATATTAAATATGTCTTCAAAGTATTAAGACATTAAAATTTGTGCTTAATATATCGGTTGACCCAATCAATTGTTAATTAAAATTTTTAATCAATTTTAAAGAGATGTTGTCAAAATAAAATATGTGTTGGCTCATTTGAGGGTATTTTGTACTGCCAATCTAACCTATTATTAAATCCTCTCACAGCAACCTTTGCTCATAGTATGTCACAAGCTTAATCTTAAACTAAACCAAACTACAAAACCTTGCATGGTGGAGGCGCTAAAACTCGGTTGGCATTCAAATTCCTCACATGGGCAAGCACATAGTTTCATAGGCTAGGTATTAAATTAGACATAAATAATATTCATAAGAAAGTATTTAACTAAAATAGCCTACTTCAGTGACAAAACCACTCATTTACCTAAAAGACAAATTAAATTTCCAATAACTCAAAAATATTTTCAAACCCGTAATTAGAGTAACGCCAAGTAAAAACTAACGAGGGTACGTCAATGGACATGTATAATTAAATGGGAACCATACTACATGAAGATTTAATACCATTAGACACATATAGGACTTCCAAAAGTGACATAATAAAATATTAAATGAAAATGGAATACTATCTAGAGACACAGACACTGTAGCAGACCTCAGACCTATCCTAGCGGCACTTAAGAACTTAACACGTATAAGCGCAAGTCACCCTAATATTAAAAACCATATTTAATAATAATTTAACTACACGAAAAACTCACCTAAGTGAAGAGAGGACATGGAAAACATAAGGATCTAGCTACAATCGAGGATTTTCTAGTGCAGAGAACAAATTTATACCACATAGTACATAACCCTGAGGCGGACATCAAGACACAAGCACCCCCAACCTTAGCACAACATTACGAGCCACTCACACTACCTGACAGAACTAACACAGCACAACCATGGGGGAAAAACATACCGTTAATATCAGCTGGGACTTACACAGGTCTCCAGAGCGAAAATCCACAAGATTTTTTAGACAAATTCCTAGTGGCAGCAACTTCAAACAGATGGACAGACAACACTAAAGTTAATTTATTCCCAGCGCATTTATCAGGCACAGCACTAACTTGGTTCAAACACTACAAGCAAAAACAACGAGGGGTAGCCATACAATGGGATCAACTTGCTAAAAGTTTCATAGAGGCTTTCACTCCATTAGCACAAAACCAGAGTCTACAAATGATTTTAGAACACAAAATACAAGGAGAGAACGAGCCAACACTAACCTATTTTTTAGATATATTAACAACATGCCGAAGATATGACCCTACAATACAGGACAAGCAAATTATACATTTCATCATACAGGGACTAAAACCAGAAATCTGGTGAACGAGTTATAGGCCTGAAAAACGACACCTTAAGTGATCTAGAGACTAAATTTAAAAATTACAGAACAGCTAGTTCTAACACAAATGAAAAACAAAGAAAGGTACAATAGAGTTGCAGCAAACAGACCCTATAGTACACCCTTATATGAACAAAACATCATCCATAAACTACAAACAGAAGTTAACACCCTAACCAATTTAGTAGCTACCCTAACTACAAACCAAATTTCAAATCATAACCACAGGTACGTAAGGTCTCCATCCTCGTATGAAAACTCAAAATATAAGCCAAGATATGATAGAACACCTAGTCCTCACCAGAATAGATAGATGGAAAGCTCAAACTACCCCAAACAAACCCAAAGGCCACCTATGATTAAACACGTTACTTTCAGTGATAGGAGAAGACAAAACCATTCCCAAATACAACAAATACAAAATAGACAAAATAGGTATTGCACTATTTGCCGTAAAAACAACCATAATACTGAACAATGCTGGTTCAAGCAACGTTCATTAACTTCTCAAACCCAAAGTAACTGCTTGGCACCTAAAACCAACAATACACAAGAGCTGTTCTGCAGGTACTGCACAAGCGAACAAACCACAATATCGAATCATGTTACAAGTCTAATTATTATAAACAAAATCATCAAAAAAAACGGGAAATAGGGGGAGGTCACACTAACCCTTACCGAACTTCCCCCTTATCAAAAGCGAAAACAAATAACACCATAGATCTTAACCAAAGGAATCGACAAACCTACAAATGTATAAAGTCTATGACATTTACTCCAACTAACTCCAAAGTACTACCACTATCAACCCCTGGAAAGACCAGTTCAGAAGTGATATTTTAAAGCCATAGATTATAATCAAGAATTCCCCACCCTTAAAGAAGATGCAAGAAATTGTACAACCTATTATGCAGAAGCCTATACACACCATGAAACTTCAATCTGCGTTCAATCCAACCCCAACCCTAAGTGAACCAAACCCCTCGGGGACAACAAATATAAATAAACCCAGTTTTACAAGAAACCTTGCAGTCTCAGAAAATTTCACACAGGACAGATAAAACCTAGCGTATTAAAGGGTAGTAGCGCACGTAAAACAGGACCCAGATTGTAGTAATGGGGGAGGTAAACACACATACTGGATTGGAAGAAACCATTGAGATAGACACTATATACATTTTTTAAACCACATAGAGCAACAGAAGAAACAGAATATGATAGATTGTACTAACTTGCAAGAAATAACGCAAGACAGGATACACAGACCGAGGAAAAATAAAACATTATTATTAGAGGATATTTATGAACTCATATTTAATTGCGAAAATAAAACTACGAAGAAGATACCTGTCCTAACAATAGACGTAGCCTTGACCACAAACCCTCGACATCCAGTACCCTGCATTATAGATACAGGATGTAACATAAACATTATTAGAGCTGACCTAGTTTGTGCAACAAAATTAAATACTAGTAACATACCCTCGTTGATATCGGCTAACGGTATACCATTAACAGTTTTGGGTTCGACAAAAATTGCCATAAAAATAGGCAAAATAATACTTTGAAGACACGTTTTATGTGACACCTGATCTAAAACAGCCCAATATTGGTAGGAAACATATTCCTATTTCAGAACTGCGTGGAGTTAAACTATAAAAATAAAACAATAAAAATTACCAAATATCAGATTGGAACATATATAATACCTATGAATGAAACAGTGGCAGTTAGACATCAAGAATTTTAAAAACACACAGGAGTTAGAAGTGCAGCAAATAACAGATGTAACAGCCCCACAAGACATAATTATAGCACCACATCAGCATATTAGATTAGCTCCTTAAAAGGTATAGAGTCTCGAACAGCCATCGAAACAGATAGGAATCTAAGAATAAAAAAGAAATGTCATGCATATCTTCAGAAGGGGAAGATGGTACAGATACAATTGTAAATATTTAATAATGCATCAAATTTCCCAAAAAGGATACCCGCACATACTACGATAGGACATATACATTACCCAACTCTTGAAGCACAGCCTACCCTGGAACACCATCCCACTACAAGTGACACAGGAAAAACAATATTGACAGATAAGGACGGCATAGTATTTTGATATCTCACCACATTTAACCCTCCAAGAACACAAAAAAGTCCTTGACGTTTTACAGAAATACAGACACATATTTACAACAAAGGTAATCGATTTAAACTCCTGCAAACATACCTCCTGTTGAACTTGAATTAAAACCGAATACGAAACCTGTAAACCTCACCACCGTATAGGCAGAGTAAAACAGAAAGGGAAAAATTAAACAAATTATTCGACGATTTAGTACAAGCAAAAAATATTAGAGGAATGTCAGGATTACACAGAATATGCAAGCCCAGTATTTTTAGTGAAAAATAAAGATGGAAGCGACAGAATGGTAGCTGATCTCAGGAAGGTTAATGCACAGTTGAAAACAGATGCCCACCCCATTCCTTCAGTAAACCTGGTTTTAAAGCTCTTTGAACAAAGCGCCACACATTTACAAAATTAGACCTTAAAAATGCATTTATTCCATGGAGGTTAGGAAAGAAGATAGGCATATCCTAGCCATAAAAACTCCGGATAGACTTCTACAGTTTTGCCGACTGCCGATGGGACTTTCAACTTCAACCACATTATTTAGTAAAGCCTTGAATGCGATATTAAACCGTCACCTTTATAATAAAGTCATCTGTTACGTGGATGACCTAATTTGTTATGGTGACCTCATTTGAAAATGACTTACATAATCTAGAAAACTATATTAGAAGAACTAGAAAAAGCTAATTTGAAACTAAATACAAAAAAGTGTAAATTTCTCTACAAAAGTGTAAACATTTTAGGACACGAGGTATCTGGAGAAGGCATTTTACCCCAAAAACAGTCAGTAGAAGCTATCACCGAATTTAAAAGACCTACTTGTGTAAGGCAAGTGAGACAATTTTTTAGGATGCTCAGGATTTCTTTCCGCAGATTCATCCAAAATTATGCCAAAATAGCACAACCCCTTACTGAGATAATAAAAGATTCAAATAAAAACATGGCATTTAAATGGACGGATCTATGTGAACAGGCTTTTATAAAAATCAAACAAATTTTGACAAACCCACCATTACTATCACATTGGGAAGGACAACAGGGAAGCACACAATTTATGTAGATAGCAGTTTGATTGGATGCGGAGCAGCGTTAGTACAGTTAGATGAAGAAAATAATAGAATGTACCCAATTTATTACATGTCAAAAAAATATTCAAATACCCAAATGCGTTACAGCAATGCTGAACGTGAAATGCTAGCGCTAACCTATGCTGTGAACTACTTCAGAGAATTCACGCTTGGTAGACAAACAACAGTTTAAACGGACGGACTGTGCCGCATTACAATTTTATAAAAATTTTAAGCACACTTCCACTAGATTAAACAGATTAGCACTGTCATTAACAGACTACGACATTGTAGTAAAACATAAACGTGGCGCTACAAACGTGTTAGCAGATGCCTTAAGCAGAAATCCTTAGAACAACCTTTGGATGAAGAATTTACGGACGTGTGTTTAACTGTCAATACTTTAATAAAGACAAAATCTACCCCTACTACAAGCTCAAGACAGTTATTTGAAACAAATACGCCTTGCGATGACCTCACCTGAGGCGGTAAATAAAAAAATCAGACGGGCTTCAAGACATTACGGAAGAAATAGATGGATTGTTATATTTCAAAACTTTCAACGGACGAGAAACTAGAAACTTATTGGCTATACCCCAAAAACAAACACAAAGAAATATTAAAAATATTCCATGACAACCCCTACACGGGTGACACTTATCACATTACAAAACAGCTTAAAAAATAAAATTACGATATCACTGGCCGAATATGTACCGTGATATCCTCCAATATACAAAAACTTGTGAAGAATGTCAACTACGTAGGCCAAAAACGAACAAAAATACGGCCTACTACAACCTATTGCACCCTCCATAAAACCCTTTGACAGAATAACAATAGACTTTGTAGGTAATATTACACAAAGTAATGGTTAAAAATATATCCTAGTTGCAAAATGCCTGCACTAGAATGGCATTTGCAACCCATTGTAGAAATGCAGATGCGAACACGGTAGCGCAAAAATTATTAAATCTATTCTGCACATTTGGATTTCCTAGAATTATTAATCATGACAGAGGAACACACTTTATGAATTCTGTAATTTCACAGTTAGTAAATGCACTCGGATTGAACAAAGGCCAGGCGCTGCTTATATGTCACAAGTACAAGGTGCGGTTGAAAAATACAATCACACGCTAATAAAGGCAATATCTCATTACGTTGTGGAAAAACCCCAAACTTGGTCAAAATATGTACAAATAGTTACATTTGCCTACACACGTCTGTAAACATTTCAACAGGCTACACACCGCACTATCTCATGTTTGGTTACGAAGCTAACTTACCGTCTGATTGTATATATTTACAGGTTAATCCCGAAAAAATGGTGTTGGAAAATATAGAAATTTTAGAGCAAATACGCAAAGATATGCCGAAAATCATGAAAAAGCCCAGGAAGCGCAAAAGAAATACTTTGACCGTGACAAAACTCATTTGGATTTAAACCCCGCGATGAAGTCTTGGTCCATTTCCCGAAAGACCACACAAAAAAATATAGTAAATTTCAAACACCATTTAGAGGTCCTTTCGTTGTCAAGAAAAAAATTAACGAAGTGACATATGCAGTAGAACTTTACCACAGGGGAAGGTTAACAGAACAAACCAATACATGTTGCTAGAATGAAATTATTCTATAAGAGAATATAAAACAAATATGAAGGGACTTGAGCAATAATAAAATATTCAAGAATAATATATACAATATTTCTCATGAACATCACTATGCACTCACTGACTTGTAGTAAAATTTTAAGAGAGTGAAAAGTATATTCGCAATAATTTCATAATATATGAGGGTAAAAAGCTACTACATAGTCACGCAAGAATCGCGCTTAAAAAATAGGTATTATACTCCAGGAGTTGAGAGACCGGTTTAACTTGATTACGGTTTGAATGATTCATTATAACGTTATATAACCTTGAGAGTCACTGAAGTAAGTCTAACAGAAATAAAAATGTATATTAAAATCTCGATGTTGTGTCGGAAAACGATAGAGAATAAAGACATAACAGATTTAGAAAATTAAAACGCCTAACTTTGTATTTTAATGTGAGGTTTAGTGTAAATTTAGTGATTAAGTGATAGGTTACACGTACCAAAGATATTGGTATAGATAATCCCAATACACAGGACACTAACACAGCACACACGACCACGATACGAGCAGAGCCTGTAACCCACGGTAACCGTACTTAGACTGGCTAGTAAGACTTGACCGTGACTCTGGTATGTCTCCCAGGCAGATAAGTTTTCTGCTAACTATACACATCACTTCATAGCCTACTTAATAACGTGTATATGTTAAAAAAAATTATTTCCGTATAGATATGATTTATTAATAGGATTAAACTAAAAACCCAAATTCATTAACAGCAGCAGATTATGGAAAAATTTTGAAAACATATAACATGCAATAAGCAAAAATATTTTATTTATTTAAACAATGTTTTTCAATTAATTTTCATTTAAGGTCACTCCCACTCACTATATTACTAGGTGTCGGGAAAAACATCACAGCACGTATCACTGTCACTGTAAGTGACTAGCAGCACAATATTTACCAACATCTAATTTTACATTAAAATATAAGAAATAGATAAAATTAAAATGTAAATTTGTTACGAATTTAGTCTTTTGATGCGTTCGAAGTTTAAAGTGTGCTTTCATTGTTGACTGCAACAAATGAGAAGCAGAATTAAATACCTGGAAACATTATTTATTGCTTCGATGCCAAATTTTACATAGAAGCTACATTTCGAAAATCATAAACAATGGCTAAATGGCTCACCAAAAAACATTTGATGTGAAGCATCAATTGGATACATCTTTATAATTTTCTTTTACTATTATTACTTGTATGTCAATGATAGATATTGCAAGTAAAAGCACGAAAAACTGAGATAGCGCATACATCATTAAATGGAATATATATAGTTTATTAATTATTCATACATTTTATTTTACCCGTTAATACTGTATATACTTTATATAAAACACGATTAAAAATATAACGTTTAATGGTATTTTACTAAAATAGTAATACAAAATTAGTATTTTAAATAACCATACATGCAGGGATAAAAATAAATAAACACAATTGTGCAAATGCTCCAGCATATGAACTTATTTTATATTTTACTCTTTACCAATTATTGTTATAATAATTGGTTGCAATACGCATTGATAATAATATGAACCAAATTGCTGTTATGGTGTTATACATGACTAATGACTTAATTAACTTAATTTTCATTTTACCACAAACTTGAATTTGTAATATCCAAATGAGGATTAATTGGAATTAGTTTCACTAGACGGCAAGAGAAAACCAGTCCTAACCCTTATTGCTTACAAAACACATCATTGAAAAAACAGATAAAAAAGGCTCCAACAGATTATTGGATAAACATATGTCTTCAAAACAATCATTTTCACGGCTGATGTACAAAAGCAGTAATAGTTATGCCAGTAAAAAAACAGCATCCCTACTTTCCAACTCTTCTGCATTAAAGATGGTGGGACTAATGGGAGGAGTCAAGTTTAAGTATATTTTTGTAATTAATATGTAATTACTGTACTACTATGTTATTGATAATAAGTATACTTTGCCATTATAATAAGTATAGACGAGAGTCAGTTACAAAAGTGCCTGAGACCCGAAATGTTTGAGTTCAGCTCCAATTTACCTTCTCTTAATACGGATTCTGGAATATTACGCTGTTATAGACTTAAATCCTGGAATCTGAAGCCATGCTCATCTTAAAGAGATCGAAAAGTCATAGACGATGAAAAATCTCAGGACGAAAAAATTTACATTCTTTCGACATCAGAGATACCTCAGTTTACACAGTATAAAATGTAGTGTAATCCTGGCGAATTGGGATTCTCATTGTTCTATCTGGTGAACAAATGAGTGCACTTTGATGTTACTGACACGATCTCTAAGCTCGGGGAATCAACTGAGCTTTCTATACATAGCGTAGCATCGGTGGAAGGGTTGATTTAATATTGGAACCGGTCCTTGAAACTTTTGTAAGGGGAAAGAAAAACATAAGCTGAGGGCTCTATAAAACTTATGAAACATAAATCGTTCAATGCAGATCTATTATGGCCTGTAATCTTTAATGGTTTAGTTTTAACAATGTTTGTTTAGTTTCCTTACAACGGTCATCGTAAAATAACCAGATTAAGCAACATTGACCGTGGATGCTGCTTGGATGGGTGATCTCTAAGCGATTCCTGTCCTTGCAAGCAGCCCTCCTGCCCGGCCATTGGTATTGGTTCGAAAGTCACCTTAAGCCGTTGGTCCCCAGGTTAAGTGTTAAATAGGGCTTCTTAGGCTTAACTTCGCCTAGTAAAATAAGACATTTTTTACTTTCCTTTTTTAACTTTCACATGTTTTAGAAATAGTGTGTATGGAGTTGGACACGCATCTTGCATGTTGTGGGTCCTGGCTTATGCGTAACAACACTCTGGTATGACTTTTTTACCTATATTGTATTACGCTAGTTACGCACCCTAATGAAGATATCAGATTGAAGAACTTGAAAGGTAGTGTTACAGATTTTCTGTATCACCGAGTGATGGCAAATATCCAGAAAAATTCTTCGTCCTTCACTATAGCAGTTAGTTTCTTAGCCAAGGAACAACAGCTGTAAACAGTTACGTCACGATGTATTTAGAAAACTTTCGAACACAAACAAGATCTTATAATAAAATAATTTATACTACTGGAATTTAATTATTCAAAAATATTTGTAAAAATAAGCCCCATAAGTACACTTTTGAAACATAACAATGACGTCATAAGCAATCCCCAGTTGCTAGACATAAGTAATTCCACATTATCAATCACACAGCTGCCGCAGGACAGGCAGTCAGCAAGTCGTTCAAACAGCCGGAAGTGTTGACCGATATTTGCTGACAGTTCCTCTATTGGCACAGACAACCCCTAGCTACTAGACATAAGTAATTCCACATTATCAATCACACAGCTGCCGGAGGACAGGCAGTCGGCAAGTCGTTCAAAACAGCCGGAAGTGTTGACCGACATTTGCTGACAGTTCCTCTATTGGCACAGACAATCGCCAATATTGACCTTATCCACTAAGCTACTAAATTAATGAATTCTTACAAAGGAAAATAAGCAATCCTGGTGAGTACGATGCATGTAACACTCGTATCATGATTTTATCAATAAATTGAGATTTTTTGATTTGCCGATATTTTGTAATTTAATAGTACAGAAACTTGCTTTTATGTAATAAGTGTGACATTTTATTTATGTATTAAATGTATCCTCTAATGTAAATTTAAAGTGGAATTGAACTTTAAAGAAACATAGTGACTGTTTTCGATTTACTAAAGTTGATTATCACGGTGACACAAGTGACTAATTATGAGAAATAAAAGCCAACAGAAACATTACTAATTACTTCGCTACTAGACACGATGTTTTTACCCGATAGACAGATAGTGTTGAACTTGTGCAGGAGTAATTTGCAGTTAACAATTAGTACCTCGCTCATCGGTTTGCCCTGAGCTAAATTGATGAACAAACAACACAATCGATACAGTGTTTACCTAACAGCACTGCAGGTACAGTACACTCTGAAATGTTTACGTGAACGTTCGTATGTCAAAATGTCCAATCTTCACTGAAGTTCGTTCGATATTGAGTGGTTATGTACTGAGTAAGTTGAATATGAGAAATGGTGAAGCTTATCGTGATAGTGTTGTTATGTCGTTTATTTATTAGCTTTTTCAGATGTGTATACTCTTTAGAACCAGTGCATTTTAAAACTTCAATTACTGCTCTATGTTGGTTTCAAAAAACAATAAAAAAATAGTTATATCAAATTAATAACATCTACCTCGCGTTTTACTACTCTTAGTCAACTTTATGTCGCATCATCTATCAGTCATCTGAACTATAACAAATAAGTGTTAATAGAATTTATATATTTTTTCAAGTCAGACTTCTATTTTTAAAAGTTAAATGGAATATCTGCCTTCTATATTATCAAAATATTTTCTTGAGATTTTAAAAACCGATGTTAGGTAATAACAAGTATTATTTTATGTACATAGGAAACCCTACCATCTAAATGTGTCTTTTGTAATATTTGAAATACAGTCCACTATAATAGATGTCTACTCATTGGTTTCAAAACTTGCAATATTAATCAGATTTTTTTAGTTTAATCAGCTGATTGCTGAATCACCTGTGAATTCTCTGTCAGTTATTCTCCATTCTCTAACTAATTCAATACCAACTGTTTTTGGCTATAACATTCACTAACTAACCAATAATATAACTTATTTCTTAAGGATGTAATGGTTTACAATCGTGTTTACAAACGTAGTTTGAGACATATTTTGGAGTATTTAGAATATCCCCCAGAATTAGGCCCTCTGATCTCTAACATAAGGGAAACTCAAATTTCCAATATTATTTTCTAAATTTACGAAATATGAAATGAAACAGCTTGATGTAATGAACTATATCGTGGAATTAGTAAGTTATGGGAGGACAACTTTATGTTTCACTGATGTAACCAATATTTTATTGATGGTGTTTTGATATTATAATATAAACTTAACTGACGCTATTCAGCTGTTGTCACTTATAAATTTTTTTTATATTTCTGCTTAAGAACGTCAAGGGGACTAATTTGTTTGCATTTTAATTTTATAATATGTGTTTAATTAGCAGTGTAATGTAGATAACAAAATCAAAGATAGCCTATGAGATTTCATTCATCTGGATAACGAGGCAAACTCAACAATGGCACATGTTTTAACCAAAGAAGGATTTTAAGAACATGTAAATTTTTTATCGGTGCAACAAAGCAAACTCAGCAGTAGCATCGTATATATATATGTGTATGTATATTAAATGTGAACCAGAATTCTCCTGTACGCGCACAACTTGATATAAGAGTTAGTCCCTAGACATTTTGTTTGAACCTTTTGAACCATAAACGCTGAAATAATATTCACCTGATCCTATGCCTATCTACGTTTGAAAAATATCACAGGAGACCATTATCACCATATCACCATAAGCACTTTGACTAAGTAGGCTACGGACTTTATTTTTTAAATGTTATGCTAATCAGTGGGTAATAGCTACGGTAACAGCTAGTAAATAAATAATTTAACAGTTTAAATGAGTAATAACTCGCTTAAGAAACCAATAAATTAAAAGTAGTTAATGATCCACTTCCTATAAGTAACAATGACGGAATAGCTTAATGAACTTTTATTGTTGGACTATAGTTTGAATAACTCTTACTAATTAGAGAAATTAAACCTTTTTATTGAGTTTTAGATTGATTGATTACAATCCATTTATTACCAAGTTCTACTCAAACTAATGACTCAATTTAAGAAGTTGAACCATTAAGGTGGTCAATCACTGTAGGGCTGGGTTCATTTCTTAATTACAGGTAATAGCTCTTTAACACGTTGACTGCGGCAGACGCATTAAGGCGTAGAGCCAGATTAAGAGTAGTCGACTTCACTATTGTGCACCAGCAGGGAAGGTGTTAGGAAATGTTACTGCCGTCAAATATAACTGATCACTCCATGATCGAAGAGTAATTAGCATTTGGAACAACATGTATGTGAATTTTTAATCTGGCTCAAGGAAAAACTGCTATTAATATATACATAAATATATGGAGAACTAGCAGTAACCCGCTGCTTCACATGCAATGTTCAAAATGAAACGCCATAAATTTCTTAGTGAAAACATGTATGATTATAGCCAAAATATCAAATACATATATTTATTTTTTTATGATGCTTACATCATAATGGCATTAGAGGCATACAATTTTTGTAGATACGTCAGGAACGTATTATTTCAGTATCTAGGGTTGTGAGATTCAAAACATAAATAATATTTTGACTAGTTATATTTTAGGTTTTGTTGTATGAATAAATGTATACATATTAGCCTCAAAAACCTACTTTGGTCAAAAAGTATCAACTCTGTCTGTTTTGATTAGTTTTCAATATAAGGTGATTCAAGTGCCACAGTTAAGTTTATTTGTGTCTCGACCAAGAACATGTATAACGACATAAACCAACTTTCATTAAAAAGAGTCTAATTTCGGCTCTTTTTATTTACTTTCTGTTTAAGACTTTTGAAGTGCTAAAGTGACAGTTTATTTTTTCCCCCTAAAAAAGTACATTATATAACCCATGTACGACTAAAAAGTTACTGCGGTCCATAAGAGTTTGATACGACTTATTGAATTTATTTACGCTCTAATTTACTGACGGTTCCACGGTTGAGTTTACGTAGTTTTTTAAAAAAACAGATTTAAAAGCGTTTATTGCGGTCTGCAAGTTTTTGGTTCTATAAGTAATATTGATTATTACCCCATTCAAGAAAATATGTGCATAGGAATGCTTAAAAGGCTAAGTTAGTCAAAATGCATCTACTTCCGTTGCTTGTATTCTGCTTCTGATATGAGGGAAAGAGTGTTTCTCTTCCTTAAATACAGTGATATTGTTAAGGGGGAAAATTAGTTTTGATAACGCTATGTAAAACATTCACAGTTTTTTTTTCATCAAGTTGGGTTTTAGAACGCGGTTTAAATATTGTTTGCAATTCATTTCACCGTTTATTCGTCACTGTAAACTACTGATCAAGTACTTTATAATTATTCAATATTTTCAAAATTTAAATATAAAAATTTTTTCTGCCGATTTGGTGAACATCAGCTAAAAGTTTCAACAGCTGTTTTGCGTAACTAGTTAACTAGGTAATTAGGTAACTTTGAATTACGTATCATCACTTTTCTCACCTTTTAAACCTTCCTTTGATTTCAACAAACATTTCAAAACAAAAATTTAGCCAAATCAGTACAGCAGTTCTCGAATTTAAGTATATAAAGTCTGTTTAATTGGAATATAAGACTAATAAAGTAAACATTACGACGTACTATACTTACAAGAAATAAATAAAATATTCATTTTTCTCTGATTTTTCAGCTCTGTTTACTAAGTAGGCACAATTTAATTAAGTTCTCTTCCTTTAAGGGAAACTTTTATTTGTGCTGGGGAGCGGGAAGGAAAAAAATTGAATTTTTTTAGTTTTCTGTTTTTTTCATTTTTTGTTACTCAGACTTGTACAGTTTCAGAAAATATAACACTTTTTGTTGCAGGATTATTTACGAAATATTTTTTCGAAGATTTACAAAGTAACTACCGGCGCTTTTGGCATGAAATTTTACTCCTGCGGTTATAATTCATTGTGCGGTTATAACAATGGTTTAGCTCTAAATCAGCCCTACAAACATAAGCACTTTTTACCAAGTGACATAATGGCCACAATTAAACAAATTTATAAGGATTTAGCAAACCCCGAACTTCTAAAAAAGTGCCTTCACCAAAAAACTCAAAATCCTAACGAAAGTTTTAATAACGTAGTGTGGAATAAAGTCCCCAAAAATGTGTTTGTGAGACTGAACACTTTGAAGTTAGGTGTGCTGGATGCAGTGCTAAGTTTCAATGATGGATTGCCAGTAAGTTGGATATCTACAATGAATTAGGCCTAACTTTGAGTAAAAACTCAGTGCTCGCGCTTCGTGGTTTTGATGTTTTGCGACTCAAGAAAGCCGAAAAGCTGCACAACTAATGACCAAGGAAGCCAGAACAGCTAGAAAAAAGAGAAGACTGGTTCTAGAGGAGGGTCAGGAGCATGCTGATGGCCCTGCCTATGGTGCTGGGATGTTCTCAGCTAGCTAAAGTAAGTACAGTAGGTACCTAGTTTTAAATATAACCGTCGTTACCCGAAAACTGTGTTTTTTTAAATAAAGATACATTTTCCTCAAAAACCAATGGAGTTATGGCAACCAATTTTTTTCCACAACACACTAGCTTCAAAAAAAGTATTTTTCTAAAAAAACTAGAAATTTTAAATAACTTAAAAAAATCTAAATTATCTATTAATTTTTTTTTTTAATTTTTACCATTGTGCTTCTGTAGTTATATAAATATCATAACAATACACACACAACATTGTAGGCCTATAAATTTAATGGTTCCTGAGAAAAGTGTACCTAAATTTGTAGAATTTAACATGGTCGGTATAGGGCCTTCCCGCTCCCCTTAAAACAATGTCTGTTTCTGCACTTCACATGCTAAATAATGCAAATAAATATGAGCTATGAAATATAAACTTTAATACTGCCGTATGGCGTGCATCATAAAAAGATAAATACACATACAGTAGTTACGTTTTATAACTATAAAAGTAGAGCAGACGGGAAATGTAGCTTGAAATTGTTTTGCTATAAAACAGCAACTTGAACTTGTGCCGACGTAATTTAAGACTCTGCGAGGCCTTTTTTCAAAGTCTGTTTGACTTGCAAAGACGTCCTACTTTTACAAACTACTACCACATCCACTGAACTTGTATTATTTTATATTTGGATATACTGGTAGTTATTACATATTTTTTATAGAATAAGCATTGCACATCTTCAATTTATACTTTGGAGCGAGAACTATATAGTTCTGATTGAGCAAACAAACCACGAAATAAAGTAAAATTTGGCTCTTTTTCAGTGTATATAAACAATATATTTTTGCTATCATAGAAAAGTACTTACAATCCTTAACTAACAATTTATACTAAATCTAATCTAAGTATTAAATCTAATATTTTAAAAGCATTTTTTTTAAATGTTGAGATTAGTGTAATATTACTCTAATGCTACTGTATTCACTAACCTAGCATGAATAAATGTATTTCAATACAGTTTTTAATTACTGCTATTGAGAACTAACCATCCTATGTTTAATGACTGTAATCTATAATAAAAGTAAAATTTTGTTTAGATCAATAATTAGTGGTTAGTTGAAATAAACGTACAATTTACTGTTAAAATTTATCAATAAATGCGTTAGCTCAATATCCAAAGTATAATTGATAACTAATTCATAGAAAGCATTATTATGTCATATCTAGTTTATTAAATAATAATTAAAAATTAGATCAAGTTCAAGAAATCAATTATCTAATTCAATTAAAATGGATATTGAATAGATTCACACATTTGTATGATTTGTGTTCCCATTGGATTCATACAAAGGACATTGTCTGCTTCTAAATAAGAGCTAAATAGGAAGCTAAACAACAGAACCGTACAAAAATTAATGAAATATTTAAATTTAGAACTCAAGACAAAAAACAGATAAATACTTAGTGTGAGATCACTTAAAGGGATGATAAAACTCCTCTTCTCTCTTATTTTGGATAGCACGAAACTGAATTGAGGTGTAAACATGATATGTAAAAACGTTAGATGACAAGTTTATGACATCTTACTACTTTTGCTAATATAGTTTACATATGTAGGAAGCTAAACAAGAGAACCATACAAAGATTAATGAAATATTTAAATTTAGAACTCAAGAAAACAAATTGAAAGATGTATGGTTTGAGATTGTTTTTTTCTAAACTGAACAGGTTCTATAGTTTATATCGGTGGACCATTAGCCCCAAACTCAGGGGACAGGCAAAAGTTTCAATATTTTGCTATAGCTTAATATGTGGTTAAACTACTCTTCTCTCTTAGTTTGGACAACACGAGAACGAATCGAGGTGTAAACGTGATATGTAAAAAAGATTAGATGACAGTGCATGCATGGGGTTTGGCTGAGTCATGAGGTTAGAAAAAGTATATTTTGCTTTTTTTGCCTGTAGGCTATATTTAATTGTACGTATGATACGATGTCTCAAAAAATAATAAGGATATAGACTATAAACTTCATTTCCCCATAAAAAACTTCGAATTTGATAATGGTGCATGTCCCTCAAAGGGTTGTCATTCATTCCATCCTAAGCAAATCCTGTAATGTGATATATTATATATTCAGTGTACACTAGCCTTGTTAGTTATGGTAACAAACTTTTATCCTGTTATAAGCTGAGTTTATAAGAGGTGGGGTAGTTAATTTTTAAAACCGTTCTTCATCTTAAATTTGTTTTTCTAAAAACGCTATTAACATACAACATTGGTGCTGTAATCAAGATGTTTTATAAGAAACTCTCTTAAAGTAAATACAAAAACGTACGTAGCTTATTAACACTAGCTTAAATTCCCCATAAAATATAAAACACAGGCAGACAAAGAACAGGCAATATTTTATTTGGCCACCCAATAGTTTATTGAAGAGGTTTACTTAACAACATTTTTGGTGCACCATAGCTAATTAAGCCAATATTGGAATTCCAAACTTTTTCTTTTCATTAACATTGCCATATTTATGCCAGAAAATAGAACATAAATGCGCTTAATATTTTTGATTTAATAAGACCTGTTGATATAACTTAAAGCACTAAATAACTACATAAAATATTTTGGAGGCTATTTTATATTTGAGGGAAAACCTACAGTAATTAAAAGGGGAGAACACTCCAAACTAACTTCAAGATAATCAACTCATTATCAAAGTTTCACTTGTATTACTGCTGTGAGTGAGCACGGAGCAGTTTCAATTGTACTTGTTATATTCAATAATTACATGATAACACATTTCTTCAATTAGTCTAAAAAGTTAAAATATGTGGAATGTAAACAAAATTTCACCACTGAAATACTATCAAATAGTAAACTAATGCATAATTCGTCTAATTATACATGAAAAAACGTAATTTATATTCAAATTTCGATTTAAAATAATTGTAGGAATTATGTATGAACAATTTAGCGTGTTCTTGATGTTAATATATATTCAAACGCTTATAACCGTAAAATGTAATTAATACAAGATGGTACTGCATAGATTTTGCGTATTTTAGAAGAATTACACAAAAAAGTTATATATTGGGGGTATGCTGTTTTTTTTTAACTTTTCGTTTAACTGAAAACTATAAAATAATCAAGATAGTTGTCAATATACACTAATACAAATTAATCTTACAACGGCTAACTACAAACACCATGGTTTTGTAATAACTATGAGCCCCTATATTTAGATTGTAACGCAAAAAATAAGTACAGACCAGAAGGAAAGTTACTTCCATTAGCTGTGTGTTCTTTCAGGCGATGTAAAAGGTTTACCCGCAGTCTACCTTTTAATTTTTATATCAAATTTCAGTTATAATTAGCAAGGTTGGATATTATACTGTAGAAAACATGAAGAATATTTTTGAAAGGTGAGCAACTTAATAATCATTAATTACAGATTCTATTATTTGTTCAATTTTGGTGGCAAAAAGATCCCTCTAACAATTCAGTTTCAATAATAGTGATTTGATTTCATTAAGTTTATATTTTAGAGACAGTGTACATGGAGTAGAAATATTCATGAAATAATGCATAGCATAAACTCCTGGTTATATTTAGTTTATATAACCTAATAAATTGGTTGGTTATTCAAGATATCGATCAAAAGTCCACGAAGTCTACTAATTGTTTGTGTCACTGAACAATGGCAAATGTTCGGAAAATCCTGTTTCTTCCACAATCCTTCAATCGCCAAAACAATCTTCAAATAACGGAAAAGGGATTTAAGTAAGTATTATAACGATTTATATAATATATATATATATATATATATATATATATATATATATATATGTATTATTTTGTATACGATTTATACAAAAATATGTTTGAATATCTTTCGTTAATTCTTACATTTTAATTCTAAATACAGTAGAGCATTATAATGCTAGAATTAATTAAATTATTAGTGGTATTAATATTTACGATGACAGCATTAATTATAGTATAAATAAATACTTTATTTCCGAAGGTTGAGGTGTACTAAGGTGTTTAACATTTTATATCAACAGTACACTGATGTTTTATGTTTATATCAGCTCTTTTATTAGTTTTTATAAATGTATTCAATTAAAATTAGGATATATTTAAAATATTTTAATATGCTAAATTAATTTCAACAGTGTCATTTCTTTTCTTAAAAATTCAATGTGTTTTATTAATACCTTTTCTTAAAAATAGCAGTTTTTTTAATTTGTTTATAAATAAATTTTGTTGGTTTATAAATTTTAATTATTTTAAATTTCCATCGAATAAATTTTTTTTCGTATATAAAAATGTGACTTAAACATTTTAAAATTTTTTACATATATCTAATTTCAAAACTTTATTATAGCTTCTAATTCCTTCTACTTCGCAAGTCAAGCTAAATTTTTTAAATAATAATAAATGTATGATAATTAAAACGATCACTCTTTTTTATTAAATCATGATGCAAAATTATAGGGTAAGAATAAACGTCTTTTTTATGTGAATTACTAAAATATAGCCAGTAGAAAAGCAAAAAACCGGTCTGCACTAAGGGGCTTTAAAATTGCACTTTCCTGGGCAACAAATACTAAAACGATGAAACTTAAAAATCAATCTTTGATAAGTGTAATTTTATAAATTAAATTATCTAAAATCTCTCATATTTAGCATATCATATACAGGTATAGGTACGGTTGGCTAGGATCAGGCCATATAAAATCCTCTGGCGTTTAGTTTCTACTCGCAATAGAGCTTATTAAAATCGTTTCATGTATACTATACAGATTATGAGATCCACTACAATATATACCGACGTCTACGATGCCATTACAAAGTACCATAATTAATTCGTTTTGTCACATTAATGATTTGTTACTTATTATACTTCACCATCCAGACTCCCTTTTCCGTTTCAGATGGCCTGCGGCGCTACCACAGGGAGTGGCCGAATTGATTTTCCCGTCTTTCATCCTCGCTTGTGAAGTACACACGTGTTGTTTTACGGATGTGTTGTCCAATTCGCCTCTTCAGTGCTGTCTGTCACCTTAGACCCTTTATAACTTCGGTGAGCTCAACACCACAAATGTAATAATTCTTTTAAATACTTCGTGCACGCTTAAGCTCTTGTCTTATGGTTTTTTTAAACCTAATGAAGGAAATAAATTAAAATCATTGAAATATTTTTTAATGTTCTTAAAAATGTTCCTGTAAAATCTTTCACCATCAATAAAACAATTAAAAACCAAGATATTATATACCATTTTTAACTGAATGATAGTTATTTTAGAAGCACAACTTGAATTGAAACTCACAATCCACTGTACGGATCCTCCAGACCTAAATTATCAAACATGGCGTTAACAGAGGCCTTATGTTGGACAGCGTAATGCTTCCTAGAGGTCAGCCAGTGCTTTTAGAATAAATGATTGCCATATCTATCTATCTCGGTATATTTCCCGTTATTACAGAGATTAATTTGGACATGAATTGAAATACATTTTAAACCAATTTCAAGAAGTTTAGTAAATCATGTATCACAGAATTTCAAAGACAGCCATTAGTGAAAATCATGAAATTGTACACAACATGGCCATCTGCACGTACCAGAAGATTTAAAGGAGTGGTGTTATTGAGAAACTTTTGGACTATAAGTTATTCGTTTCGGACACCTAATTCATGTGAAACCCTCCCACTGACGGAAGGACACCGTAACATATATTACTAAGTGATAATACTGAAAGGAAATCCACCATCATAATGATCTCCCTTCATTACATTGGACCAGGAGGATGTAACTATCAACGGAAACTTAATGTCAATGGAAACATTTATAGCACGTTCGTATACAACCTTGAGCATGTTTAAGATTTCAAAGACAGTCTTTAGGCATACATCAGACTATTCCTTAGATTATTTAATAGAACTGGATCATATAATATAGATTTGGATCTCCAAATATATTTCCTTCTTCTTATACCAGGACATATCATAGTTTCCGACCTCGGACGCTTTCACGAATCCTGTATGTTGCATGTTACCAACCGGTCTTAACTCTACCCATAATTAGAACAAATTAGAAAATAAATACAGCTTTTAATCCAGTACGAAATATTAAGGTATGGCAGCTACTATTTAGAGACACATTGAGGTAGAAGTAAGTATAATATTTACAGAATGTGAACTCTTATAATTTTAATATTTCTGAATCCAAATATTAATAAAATCTTAATTTTCTGTTTTTGAATTGGTCTGGTAGTTGATCATTATCAATTTAAAAATAATGTGGTGATCAATTAGAGTATCATACCATAATGAAAAGGTGATACCAGAAAGGTTAACTATTATTGTATCAGGATTAAAAAAACGCATAGTGGCAATGGGTAGCTAAAATTTTGGTGGCTTCTAAAAAACTAAAGAAAAACGCTGAAGATTTATATTTTCGATTTCAAAACACATAGTTCACTCGAAAATCGCCTAGCTCAACTTAAGTTATAAACAAAGAAACTCAGTTACCAAAGTGCGTCATACGAATTTAGAACCCCTAAAATAAACACAACACAAGGACTAATTTAACATTTCACTTAATTAATTAAAAATGATATTTTATGGAAGAACGGAACCATAGTAGTATATTTAATCTCATTTTGTCATTAGAGGTGTGTTATTGTAATACACATCAAAGCAAAGTAGGTAGAGAATATAATCTACCTGATTTTGCACTTTTTAAGTGCCTAAACATTCTCACACTTACATTTGTCTTTGGAAAAACAATGACTTTTGAAACATTTGGCAGCGGATAATGAGCCCTTTATTCTTGTATACTTGCCTTACCGGATATGCCTAACTCCGATAAGATAGAATTTCTGGACATTGGACGGATTCAGTATAGTTAGCTAGACTGAATTTAATTAGATTATAAACTAAACAGGTCATAGAATTAAATCAGCGAATCATATTTATTTGTTAGAACTCTTTATTAACAGAAGACAAAATGCAAAAATTTCGGCTACCAACAGTATCAATGTCTGATATAATGGTCATACAACATTACTGTACTCCTCGGTAGTGAATGTGTTATATTGTCAATTAATCGTTTACCAGGAACGTATTTTAGTTAGAGTGCTTCAGAATCGTAAAGTCGAGTTGAGCTCCATCAGGAGATAGTGGAGTCGTTGAGGGTTGTGTAAGGCGAGTTTGGCTTTACTCCAACTTGAGGATTCACTTCGACAAGGCAAAGAGGCAGTATTATTTATGAGGTCGGGCTTTATTTAACAGATAATAATGAGGCTTTATTTAACATACCTGAAGACACGATTACAAAACTGCCCACTTGCAGATAATACGTGCCCAGGACTTACATATCACACTCCAGAGGGAATCCTGTCAACACACCCCTAAGACTTACACCAATTGAAATTTCGTTTACCTTATTTTATTTAACTTACCTAACATTGTATTAACATGCATGGCACTATTTAATTTCTTAATTAAATAGTTAATATATGATATCAACGGTTTATTTGAAACTGGCAGTTGACAAGTAAGATTGCCATACAAAGACTGTATTTAGGGAAGTAGATTCTGTTTACTTATTCCAATGAAGGTTTTACAAAAGATTCCCCATTGAATTTAGTCCTTCAATTTAATTCCCATTGAATTAATTCCAATTGAATTAATAATTTAATGGAATTATTACTGCTCTTATTTTGTATGCACTTTAATTAGATATTATAACGTAATTTGTACATTTTGTGATTAACGTGATTTTATTAATCACGAAGTATGACGACAAAATGAGTATCAAAGTTTACGTAGAATCGTGTTACTTTTTTAGTGCAATAAATAAAATATTTAGTAATATATAACTTAATGATAACTAAAAATATTACTAAATTATTACTTTATTTGATACGACGTTCACGTTGTATATTAACATGCTCCATAGAGCAACCGAATGTCAATACGGCCGCTTTATGAAACCTATTAAACCTTTTATAAAATATCACTAGAAAAACTTGCATATGAGTGGGGTAATATGTATTTTAATTTATACGAGGTTATGTTGTTGAGTGAGGATTATAAATCCCAAAGGACCTCATTTCTTAAAAACATAAAAAAAACATTATCTTAAAATGTTTTGTGAACTGAATGCTAAAAACTGAGAATAATATATTAATAACAAAGTTTATAAGACTATAAGGGTCTTTCATATGGCATGTTCTCCAAGGTGTATTATTTGAAAAATTGATCTTGTTATATCAATGGTTATTCTTTCCTGAAATTCAAAGTAAGTTACAAATTTAAGGGGATTCACCACTGAAAATAATGAAAAATTATGAAATTTTCAAAAAAAGTTTTTATGTCATATTTTGTCATTTGGAACCTACCGAACAAAAAAATAGTGTCCTAAGACCTATATTTTAACCCTAAGTATGAAAAAATAACGTTTTTTGAAAGCGCGTCAATGTCCAAAATTTCACATTTTTTACTAGATACCTTATTTTGTACTAAGAACATCAAAATTTCTTTTATATATTTCATTATAAATATGTAAACCGGATATTAAATCTAGTGTAATACGCATATCAATCATTGTACTGTTTTATTTTCATTACTGTATGCTGAAGAAGAAGAAGTAGTAATAGAAATAGTAATAGGAAAAAATGCTGCCAAGATTGCCAAGCGCTTCGACAATAAAAGACTAGCACTGGCACAGAAACGCAAAAAGATGAAATTCACAGAGTACAGAAGTAAGTTGAGACATGCACAGCTTGAGCAAGAAACCAGGAAAATAGAAGCGGAGGGGAAAACATATGGTGCCGGTGACTTTTGAACGTCACCGACCGAACTCTGTTTTATTTTACAATGTATATATATGTATATTTTATTGAACACTGACATAATAATATGACCTAATATTGATGTATAATACAACCTTTTGACCTAATATATTGTGTAAATTTATTTCAGAACCATAAACTAAAAAAATATACGTGATATATTAGTGTTGAACCTACGTTTACTTTCTATCGCAGTTTTCCGAAAGTTTGAATTTCGATAAATTTTCAGACAAAAATCGATATATCTTGGGAACTAATTGAGATAGAAAGTTCATATTTTACCACATATTAAGTAGATATTTTTCTAAATATTTGGGTAGAATTAAATTTTTAGGTACATATGATGAATAGAAACATAATTTTATATATATGCATGTTTTTTTTTAAGTCTAAAGTTTACTAAATTATTTTATTAAAACGACTAATGCTACCATGATAAATCTACCTAAATATTTAGATTAGATCCATATCTTCAAAATTAGACCATGAGTAGTGCAATATGTTGGATAGTTTCTTAGATATATCAATTTGAAATATGGTCTGAAAAACGCGAAAAACCCCCGTTTTTATTCACTGTAGGCTGTATGTGACAACTATTTGGCCGTTTTATATTTTTGTATTTTTTGTTACCCTAATACACACTAGAAAAAAATGGTTAAGCTATTTTTATTGTGTATTTAAAAAAAAGTATGTTTTCAGTGGTGAATCCCCTTCGTAGCAGTAACGTAAAGTGACAAATTCTAAAAACTCTACCTTCATTGAGTATGATTTTGATCTTACAATCCATCCACAATGCATAATAATTGGCAATAAGTTTAGGTTTCCCTTGGGAAGATCTCAGTTATCACAGTCGTAATGTATATATATAAATTGTAATTGTTTACAAGTAATTGATCGTAGAATATAACAGAGCATCAACCATCAATCCAGCGCAATTTACGAGAAGAAAACCTAGATTTTGCCTTGTCTAGATTTCTATATATAATATAATTGCATATACGATTTAACATGAAAATTGTAATGTAAGCTAGATATCAGTTTAAATTGATTTGTAACACCGTGTAGTTAGATAAAACATGTAATTCTAATTTCAAGATTATTGCAATCATTTGCAAGAACAAAACTGAATAGTACACGAGCAAAAAAATGTAAATGTGACAAAATATGTAGGCGAAAAGCTTGAATTTCTTCTAAAATTAAAGTTCATGCTAGTTTAAAGCGGTTGTACTTAAAATTAGTGACGTGTTTTATTAAATATTTTAATATAAACAATAGCGCAATTTCAACAATTTAAATAAATATGTATAGATAAAAACTAAATAATAATCTGGAATACATAGCCTGAATCCTTCCAAATTCCCTTACATAATTTTTACACATCAAATATTAAAATCTAATAGTTATGATTATTCAAGAAAGTATTAACTGGGAAAATATGAATTTGAGTGTATAATTACACAAATATAATGATGCATATAAAAATAGGTTCGTATATATAACAAGGAGTATGCCACACCAAGCGTCACTTAACAGGCTTTGCTGACGTCTGTTGTAAAATATAGTCCACAGCTCGCTTTATTATTGAGATATTCTGCGTACATATTAAGGAAATGATATAAAGCCACAACCCCCCCCCCCGAAGCCCACTACCTACAAGCAAAATAGAAACTGTGCACATCAATTGAGTGATAGGCTTCAGTAACGGTCAAGAAAATCCCATAGATGGATAAGCACCACCATACAATTTATTTTCTTCTGTATAAAATGAGGTTTCATGCAATAATGCAATACAAGTATTTATAGCTCAGAGATGTACGTAATATATTGCTCACATGAAACATTGACATTTTGTTCCCTAAGTTAAGTTGATGATGTATTTTTTGGGATATTTAGGCAACCGTGTTTCCACGAAACATTTTAAAATGCCGTAGAGTTGTATCCAGTTTGTTTACAAATATATTTATTTTGTGATTTTCTCATTGTCATCGATTTTTCCCATGATGTAAATGTAGGCATGTTTACTAACGTCTAGCCAAATCCCATAGAATGACATAAAATGTCACCGAACTTAGTGCTGGCTACAAAATAATAATAATATTTTCAAGTTTATTATTTGTTAGTTCGTTCTCGAAATATCTTGCGAAAGTACAGACAGATACTCAGACCGAAATTTAAAGCTTACAGCACTGTATTAGTGTCCGTTAACGGTCAGCCAATTATATTATTAAAACTATTACTTCCTTAAAGATTGCATCTCAAAAAGTACTCATACTCAGAAAATCGAACCTCTGATCTCTCTGCCGGGTGAGTGCGTTACCTCTACCCCACAGATTCCTTACTTTTTAGTACTCAATTATTTAGTATTACGCCGTTCCTGTCACACATGTGTTAACGTAACCAAATTAACATATGGTCGGAAAATCAAATACCAGTCAAACGACTTTAATAATATTTATATAAGCTTTATAAATGGCAATAGCTTAGTTTATTAACTATATATCTCGTATATATATATATATATATATATATATATATATATATATATATATATATATAATAATTATATAATTATAAATTTTATATATATATATATAATTATAATATATATATATATATATATATAATTTTTCAATAAACATTAAATCACAAAAAATACTTGCTCCGCCGGGACTCGAACCCGGATCTCTCACTTGCCGGGCGAATGTGCTACCATTACACCGCAGAGCCCTTACTTTTTACGATTCAATTATATTGTATTTGGCCAAATCTGTCACATATGCGTTTAAATAACTAAATTAACATTTGATCGGAAGTTAGTAATAACGTTTAGATTGGTGTTATGGCGAAGCAACGAGAAGTTAAAAACAAGAAAATCTCAAATAAATACATTTTTGAACAAACTGAATACAACTTTTGGAAATTTTAACATGTGTATCGTTGTAACACACGAAACATTGCGTGTGGTTGTAACATAAAATGTAGTCTAAATACCCCAACAAATACAACATCATCACTTGGTAATTTTTCCTAAATAGATATTTATCATTTAAATGCTGTTATGAAACTCAACATAGTGAATAAAATGTGAGTGTATCATGAGACAAGAAATCTCTTAAAAAATTACATCTATAGACATGTGGTATGAAATGTAATTTTGTATAGGAAATATCTTAACATTATCAAAATAATAATAAAATTATATATATATATATATATATATATATATATATATATATATATATAGAATAGAATAGAATAGAATAGAATTTATTTATTCACCAATCATACATGTATTTGGCCCCGCTAAGTTAGAACTTGTCAGCGGGGTCCAGTAATAACAGTTTTGTGATGTACTGGTGGAAAACAAATAAAATTATAATATAACATACGTGCTAGAAAAGTACAATCTATTGAGTCTACTAGTGGCACAAGTGGGCAAATCCATGACAGCGATCAAAAAGTGGCTACTTATTAATACATATATACCGCTGCCTTTAATCAAATCAATCCAAAGAACAGCAACACATCATTGATAATCATAGCAATGTTATATTACAGTTCTAGATTAATTAATATAGCATAAATTTTATTATCTTAAAGTCATTTGATTTTAGAATCACGTGAGGGTATACCGTATGCAGCATTCATTGAAGGGGATGAATTTCCTAACTTACTCCCCACCGGTCTCTCCGGTAACAATAAAAAAAAAAACTATATTGCACCAGCTGTTAATCACAAAACTAACAGCGTACTATAGTTACATCTACAAACTGTTCCATTCCGACCCATCCCTGGTTCGTGAAGGTTATGGGAATATGAATATAACCTAAAAGTTAAACTTGCAGTGCATTAGCACGTGTAAATTAAACAATTCAAAATAAAAAAGTGATTGATTTCAATCGTAAATAAAGCAGCTAGTGATGCATTTATTTAATCCTGCCCTGAAACCTGATTTTACTTTTCTTTAAGTGTTTGTGTTACGGTGTGTTTGTGTCTCCTAGTGTTTGTGTCTCCTTGTGTTGGTGTTCATATATTTTTAACAACTAACCACTCTTTAAAGACTATTTAAAACAATTAATATAATAAGTGCAAACAACGTGATCCGTTTCTAATCTCATCCTCTCAGATTTATAGTAGAATTGCTCCAAAATTGTAAATTTTTAACACATTGATTTTACCTCAATGTTTGAAAAACCTTTGAAGTTAATGTAAATTATTAACTGTTTATATATTCCTAACACATCTCAATAATTAATCATTGCAACTATGAACCCGTACCATTCTCTATCCTGAAGGTCAAGCCCAGCAGTAATACTGCAGGTGATTTTATATCCGGCCAGTCCACAATCCAGAGACAATATTTAAGTACATGGGCTACCTACCATTTTTAAGTCCGAGCATCCATCAAGGTTTAATTATCGTAGCAGCTTCAAAATGTAGATGGCATATTGACTCATGATATGCTTATCATATCATTTGATGTATTATTATTAATTATTATTGAAGACGTAAGTATAGCCTACTAACTTCTGCCAAGCTGTGTGTGAAAGTTTTGTAATAGTCCACTGGGGATATTAAAAAGTTTTTCACATAATCAAGTAAGAAATGGCAAACAGATCACTAAAAATCAACAATGTCACAGTTATGTGGTGCCTTATTGAGCAGCCGTCATATAAATGCACACCCGTACACCCAGATACCAATTTAATGCAATACAATGTTCATCCCTATAACATCCTATTCATACCTTAAACTAAAACTAGGCCTATCTAATTAAATACAATATTGTGTGATGCCCACATTAACTAACATATAAACTACTTATAGTTAACTAAATTATAATTAATCTGATTTAACACACATTGAGAAAGCCTTTACCTACTAGCCTATATCACAAACCTGATTGCTACACAATGAACTACCACCAATTTCAATAGACATAATTCCAGGAGTATTCCTATTATCTGTTTAACATGATCAGTTAACAACTTAAGAACCTTAAAAAATAAGTAACTACAGATAAATATCTCTTTTATGTAGGCCTAGCATTATTACTGATAATCATAATACAGCAATGGCTTGTCATTCAATTGGCAATGTCAAACAATTCAACAGCTGAAATACAAAATATTACATTAAAGTTACATTAAGGAGAATTTAACAGAAACAAAGGCCACACTGCTTACACCAAATCACCATTAGGTAGAATGAATAGGTATCTTCAAACAGCAATGCAGCCAACACCTGCAGTACAATAAAAGTCATCACCACAATATTCAGTACTTTAGTTATTTATAACCCATAATTTGATCCCCTTAGATTCAATTGTGGTGTTGGCTACTTGAAACTTCACATGGTGTACCCCAACCGGTAATTTGGTTTAGTGATACCGTAAATTAGTAACATCTATGAATCTTGCATCTACAGTATAATAAGCGGCCCTGACAAAAATATTATATATTTCTAAATAGAGAAAAAAAGTAATTTCAAAACTGTGTCAATCAATTAATATGAAACCAATATTAAACCAAAATAAATTAAAGATAACTAAATAGAACAAAGACAACATTGCCTACGCCAAATCATAACCTGGTAATTATGTAAACATATCACAGAATAGTAAGTTTGCTCTTATTCATTATTTGAATCTAAACTCCGATACACTCTTATATATATAACAACAATAAACTCCTTGTTTCATTGATCTCAGGAATGCTAAACGCGGGAGAGATTAGGGATCACAGCGAACAGATATTCCCCTGGCGTTTAATTAATACAACCGTTGTTTCTAATCCCCTGTCTATGTTTAACACGTCAGGCATTGCAATACGACCAGTTATTATATACTAAATGATTCACGTAAGAGGAATATTTTGTTCCTGAATCTACTAATATTGCAATATAAAATTTACGAAACATGATGTTACAACTATCATATCCAATGAAGTACCTTTAGCATGGTCCTGTTATCTTGAAGACATTACAATGAAAAGAAAATAAATCGTAAATTTCATTACCGCTTTGAAAGTAACCTATTGCGGGACAAAATTTCATTTATTGTGAGACAAATGCGAACGTAGGAAGCTATTGAGCCCCGCATACAACTTCCGAGATGAGTTTTGAACGTTACTTTCACGATCCAAAAAGCACACGAAATATTTTTAAGGTTTATCAGGTATTTAAGAGTCTATTAATTATTCTTTCAAAAAGGAACGTAACTATTTTATAGGTAATTTTAGTATTAAAATCAGTAGTTTGAACGTAGGATATTCAAAACAAAACATTACAACTGATTTTAAATTCTGTAAAATATAGTTTTTGTTTGGAATCAAAATAAAGTTTGTTCATTCAAAGTTAAATTTTAAAAAAATTTCCTGTTTTTGACATAATTTACAGCATAAGTGTTCCTGTTGGCCGAAGCAGATTTTCAAATTTTTAAACAGGGAATATATGTTTACAGGGGATAGTAAAGTTTGGGAGAGGGAAATTCAGGGGATAATCTTTCTTAGATAACAATTTCATTTGATTTACTAAACTAAAATCAACCATCAGACAATTAAATAAATGTTATTTTAGCGCTAAAAATCCTTATACAAACTCTAATATTGGCGTTTGACTTTTAATTCTTTTCTTAGAAGAAATTTGTATTTCAATTCCTAGAAAACCAGGTTGAGAACTTTTACAATGCAATTGTTTCTCGGGTCATTGACTATTTCTTGAAAAAGAAGACTAGTAGAATCCTTCAGTGGTTTATTGAATAAAACAATTATACTTCAAACAAGACATTTGAAAAATAAATATAATTTATTTTTACCTTTAACTTATTTAAAAGTTCTTGGGTTTTGGTTACAAATACATTTACAATAAATGAATAAAGTATCTTTATCTTTAATCTCATTTTCTCATAAATATTTAATATCTCAAGAAAAATATTACCTAACTAGTTTTTATATGAGAACTTTACAATACCCAAATCTTATAAAAACCAAAATACAGTCACGGCTCCATTTAATAAGAAAGTTTACTTGAATATTTTCTAGTCAAAGATATAATTTTAATTGTTCAGCTACGATACCACAGTCCTCAAAGTATAAAACAAAACAAATTTATCCTTCGTGTTGACTTTTATGATAAATAGCTTTTTCTTATTTAAATAATAAATCCAATTTCTCAGTTTATTTTGAAAGGTACATTTGAAGTATAGGAAAATATCAGCAGTTTCATGTTTATTTCAATCAAAGAAGTTAAACAAAACAAAAAGTATGTTACACTAAAAACTACAAATATATTTTTGATACAAGTAGGTTAACTTTTTAATGTATCAAAACTGCTTTGTGTTGTATGTAAGTATTATTGTGATTCCTACATAAGACATATATCATAAAATATTTTTGTACATTTAAACTACAGATATATGGTATCAATAAATTCCCGCAACCGAAGTATTTCAGAGATTAATTTCATAGAAAATAACAAAATTGTAATAAACTACTTGGTAATAGAGTAAAGTAATGGGGTTGTACGAGCAATAAAACGACAAACACTATGCTAAAAATAGCACAACAAATATGCTTAGTATGTACTTACAGAGATTATTCCAATTTGTCTCCAACATATTTAAACTCAATCGTAGTCTCCAGAGAGATTCAATTTATTTTATTAATTTTTATTGAATTTAAGAAAACTTTAGCTTCAATTGTGCTTTTACTTTTTAGTTGTTAGCGACAAGTGAACCAAACAGAAAACCATTAAACATTGTGAGGGAAGTAAATGTTTAAAAATTTTAAAATGCTAATCTGACGTTTATTCATCATTAATTTGTATACTGTATCTATATTTCATTGCTAGTAAAGAAAAATGTTTGTAAATTAGAATTTAAACTAACGTATCACAAATTAAACCTAAATAATTAGTTTTGGATTTTTTATAAGATAATTTTTAGGAATAGGGATGCATTTTGCAGGTATGCAACACATGTACAGAAATATAAATATATTAAACGACATCGATGCTCTTTCAATGGGTAATGTAATTTAGGTATGTTTAGGTGGGTCGCAACAATAAATATTAAATAGCATGGTCATTGTTTGATTAGAATTGAATTTTGTGTAGTTAGAATAATATAGTATTATACTGTATAATCAAACCGTTAAAGGAAAAAAACAGCAAATATAATACATTCATTAAAAAAGTCTGTATTTTTAAATACGTTAAATATATTTGATGGATGATTTGAAAATATAAGGGAATTTTGGAAATTTGGCGTGGTTATGTAACAAGAATAGATTAATACGTTTCTTGGGTTGGAATTCCATCCTCTTCTTCAGGTATTGAAACACATATCACTTCATGTCCAAGTATCAAGTGATGAAATCACCCAAGTTTAAACATTTGACAACAAAGCAATTAAAAAACAATCAAATTAATCAAGCAAACACATTAGAAACGAAACAGTGAATAAAAAGCACAAACCATAAGATTAATACAAGCGCACTACACAAAACCCGCAGTACACGCCAGACAATGTGACAGGCCGAGAGAATATGAATATCAGCACGTCACTTAGCATCCTGCACATCTGAAACAATAAGTTTTAACTCCATTTAAGTTTGAGAAAGTATTTATAAAATATTTATACGATGTATTGTAATGAATTCATACCACTTCATATGCTGAGATAAGATTATCAATTTTAAGCAAAACTGTGATTTTATATTGTTAAATTCAAAATATTCGCAGCAGTAAAACTTATTTGATTTGATTTTTGTTCAATCCTCGCAACCAGTAGATATCACGTACCGATTAAATACTAATCCATCTGAAATAAATCCAAAAGTAGGTCTTAGGGCATCAGAAACATAGATAAAAAATAAATTCTATTGTAGTACATTAAAAAAAATTCAATAAAGTAATAAAATAAAAGTGTATAAATTATCCCACAGTCACATAATAATAAACTAATCACTCCAAACGTTGTAATATTAAAATGGAAACACAAAAGTTTTAGTTCTCAACGCGATGCTAACTGACGTTCTTTGAAGTCTCTCTTAATTTATAGTTCCTTCTGTAAAGTGTATGATGTTCTGTAAAGTTTTGGAAGCTTTCCAAATACAAAAGTCGGATCTAAAAGTATGGTTTCCATTTATGTGTAAAGTGGTCATGTAGTAATGATTTTCGTTTGTAATATTTTGGAATTTTCAGTCAGTTTTATTGCAAAATATATTAATATAGATCGAATGAACGTCCCATTATTGTAATATACATTATTGTATATTATTTGATTGAAACTGCTAGAACGCTACAGTTTAGATATAATTTTCCAAACTCTTTTTCTCCTTCACTATATTTTTGAGATCTTAGATAACACCTCTCTCTTAGTTTTAACATCCACCATTTTATTTTGGCTAAGCCAAGTGGCGGAAACACAAATACTTATGAACACTGCTTCTGTTAGAACTAAAAGGATTACAAAATACAATTTAAAAGAATTTTATTCGTTCGGCGTCGAATACCTCCGATCCTTGTAAATTTTGAAAATAACTTCATATTTCTGTATTAAAATTACAATATTTACATTCATATTTCAAAATTAATTTAATTGGCCACTAAGTTTTCCAGGTCAAAAAAGGGGACCGAGGTTTTTTTTTTTGCATCATTACACATATAAATTGTGTACTATATACTGCTTCCGATAAAAACAATTTGTACGCCGGCATCGTTCTTATGACATTGAAACTAAGTCATATTAAACATTTTGAAGGACACCAAATCTTATTAACATTTTATATTTTAAGTTATGCAACTGATATATTTATATATAAATATTCAATCATTATTTTTGAACGTGAATTTTATTTTCTGAGAATCGATATACTGCTTGAAATAAGAAAGAACATTGGAGGTCAAACAATTTCAGGGTTGAGATATTAAATTCAGCCCTCCAGTCATATCTTAGTGGGTGGATTCTGTATCAATGAAAATTTCACCTCGACTATCTCGTTGAAGCTCTTTTTTATTTTTAATTATTCATATAACTTCTTCATTATAATAAGAACAATAAAATGTTCCTGACACGTTCAATCACTCACACGTACCCTTTTCTATAGCTATACCATAAACCTATATTGAAATAAATAAATAAAGGTGAAAGCTTTCAATAAATAATGGTGTTTATAACGAAAAAATAACACACATACCTTTTGAAATAAAATCTGGTTTAGCAGTTAAATTACAATGATTAATTAACCCTAAATAAAGTAATTCATCTTTAATTAATACAGACATTTTTATTAAAATATTGTTTTTTAAAGAAGAAACTGCTCTACTCTTTTTGTAAACATAAAGCAGACAGCACAAATATTATATTTCTTCAGTAGTTTAAAGACGCAGACATACACATTTAGAACTAGGAACTGTGTAACGAAGTCAGATTTTGGTGGTCATTACTGATAGTATAATCCAGAATAACCGTCCTGGAAACTTTGTACACAACAACTCCTAATGTATCGTGGTATGTGGCAGTTTGTACATTCTTGAAACTAGATCTTCGAAATCAAAAATATAATTACTATCCCAGGACCCCCACAATTGACGCAATAAATCATTTTAAAACATCTTCAAAATAAATATCAACGAAAATCGATCACTAAATCGATCATTTTTCTAATCACAATATGGATATATCACATCACCAAACCAAAATGCTAATCGAACAGGGATTTATGTGTCAAATTACAATTATTTTTCGAACGTGTTGCTAATATTCAAGTTAATAAATTCGATAAAGTCTCTTTTGATTTGCAGTAATTTATGGTATGAAGTAATTTAGGTTGATAAGGGGGCAATTTTTCAGTCCTTGGTGTATTTTTTTGCTGTGTTTCATATTTTAAGTATCCAGTTCTGGATAGGATTTTTCGTAAGTATACATTTTGTTTCGTATTAAGATTTTCGTAGGGGATATTATTGACATAATAAGGTTTTCTTCTGCAGTGAAATTTTTATTATTTTAAAACAATTGAACTACCTAAATTAATTTGAAGTTTAGTTAAATAAGTAAGGCATTCGCAAGATATTACCAGTCCAAGCAAGATTCTATTCAATTAAATTTTTCAATTGAAATATTAGATAGAGGTTGTTTGCAACAGACATATACTAAACAGTAAGAATAAATTAATTTATCAAGATTTCAAGGTTACAAATAAATTATAATTTTGACGAAATAACTCGTAATTTTTGTGAAATAACTTTGGACGAAAATAGTATGATTACAGCTTAAACTTTTAATCTGTGTCAAATGAAACATGAAGTTGACCACGTGGTACGATGATGTTTTCAATGAAGTTTTAAATTAACTCATACTTATTTACTCTTATAACAAAGTTTTAGTTTCATTTTTAATTTTATTTTGAATCAGGAAGTGTTGTATTTTTTTTAATTTTTTTTCGAGACCTTTGTTGAGAATCCCTTTTGGATGAGAGTTGGTCCTTTAACTAATTAGTGACTAAATATAAATATTTGGAATATTGAATCAAGATTATTTTATTGAATTACAAAAGAGCTGTTGTTTAATAAACAATGTTTCAATTAATTTGTGAAATTTTTCTCCTGTTTATCTTCTCCTGCAGTCAATATAAAATCATTTTAAAACTAGAGACAGAAAATGAGAAACTAATAGAATTACTGTGTACAGAGATTTTGTTTGTTTGGTTTTCTGATTCCTTGTAGTTGTAGTACAGAGTTTTCTGTAGTTTTCCCTGTAGTTTTCTGTTTCTACGTTATAGTAGTATCAAAATATACAACTATTTATTTGGTAATTAAAATAATCTGATTATAAGTTTGACGTGATAATAAAAAGAATTATTTAGCCTAACTACTTGAAAATCTCTTGTTGCGGCTTCATCAAAGAGGATGATTTTCTTAAAAACGTGGCTAAGAAATTTAAACTCGCGCAAACTCAAAGATGGTGCTTTCAAAGATTTAAGTTTTAATTCTGAAGGTTTCAATATTTGAAATGTTTCCTGAGTCAAATTATAATCCAAGTAACAGATGTAAATTTTCATCAATATTAAAAATAAATCTATTATTTTACATGAGTAATCAATTGTTATTGCAATCTTAAAAGGTTTAGTAGTCTAAAAAATTTGTATTGAGTTTTTTGATAACGAAATCTCCTTACGACTTTGTATTTGAGTTAGAGGTAGGTGAGGTTCAAGCTTGTCTGAGGCTGTAGGACTTTTTATCAGTACTATCAACCTTGTAATGTATCGGCTATCCCAATTTTTCTCTTTAATGGGAGACTCGCACAGGCCAGTGACCCATGAAGACGGGTAAATTAACGCTTAATAGGGGATGGAAATCTCCTGATTATAAAAAAGCTAGTGTTGCTAGATTTGTATGTACGCAATACTAGAAACTGATGGGTGAACAGCGCTGGCAATTATGATAAACATCAAAACAAAGAAAATAAATTATTTATCAAATGTATTTCGTTTTTTTAACGACCGATATCTACTCCTGTCCAAATAATGTTTAATGGTGGATTTAAGTTGCCACAGAATATGTTTACGACAGTATCAAACTTTGAAAGATATTATGATTAATAATATAAAATTTGCTAAAAACTTGACGACTTAGATGGAAGAAGGGAATAAATGGTTTTTGTTAAACAACAGAGAGCTTTTAATTACCTCACCCTCTTAACAATAAAGTCAACACGTTAATCTTAAATTAAATATGTAAACAACATAACTGCAAAAACATATTGGGGATGAACGTAATTAGGTAAGCGGGTAGTGAAAGTAAATAAAGATCTTTTATTTTAATTTAAATACGAGTAAATCATATGTTTGCTTAAGGAAACCCAGTTCGTTTTATTAAAGGTAGAAAATTACTCTACTTCAAATATAAACCTGAATCCTTTATATTTACAATACGTTCTGTGTAAACTGCCCGTTCTAAAGCTACCTTCGAACTTGTTTTTTAGTTATTTTCAACTTCCTGACTTAATAAAATTTTAACTTTCTCTTCTCTTTATTGAAAAACTACTAAACTTTTCTCCAGCCAAAATATTTTCAAAGTCATACAGATTTTGAAACAAACAGAGATGACTGCTAAATATTCTCTGAACTCAACGTAACTTAGTTTATAGTTAAGACAGTTGTAAAATGCTTTAATTCGTTCTATCATAGTCTGAACGCTTAAAAAAGATCATCCAAATATAAGTTTAACATCATGCAAACAATTTAATTTAATTAATAAAACACCATGTTTTCAGAACTGCATATTTGCATATTTTATTTATCGGGGTATCAAAGCAAACTTAACCATGGTGCCGGATACACCTTAGACCAGAATAACATAACAATTGTCGAAAATAAACGCTTTGCGACCGAAGTGGCTTCTCAGACCTCTGTATGTATGTACTGGTATGAGGCCTCTGCCTGTGAATAAGCTAATGGGCCAAATATCCGAAGGTGGTTGGCTTGAATAAATTAATAAGAAGAGAAGATTGATGGATGTTTATTAATCTTTCAAGTAAGAAATACTATACACAAAACGCCGTATTTTAGTTTAATGCATGAAAAAATAACGATTAAAATTATGTTTTCCATCGTGTGGACAATTTATGAAATTTTCAAATTGCCTACTTTATTTTACAATCCATCTAACTAAATTATAGGAATCTTAACAACGTGATCCAACTATTTTAACAGAAAAAAGCAGAAAAAAGCATGATTACTCAAATGAATACACACTTCTTCATTATAAATACATAAAATGTGTTCCGTTAAAACCGTTATAAAGTACAATACAATACTTGTACGTAAAATCTACCTGCTACAAATTATGTGTTAATGGTTAAAAATAGGACAACACTTCATCGTTAAAATTCACACTCCTGACCTATAAACCAAAACAAATTTTCGTGTTGTACACAACATGGTTATAAGGCCATCACACAGCAGATAGCCAGTAATCTGTCACTTGGCGTCCGCCCAAACTGTGCGTTGTCTCTAACACACAATGGAATAATGGGATAGAATTGTTTATCTGTATAATGAAATGTTAATCTATTAATGATTTTTCCTCTTGCATTTTTAACATTTTTATATTTTATGTTATGTGGTTATTTTAATTGTTATTGTATTTGTATAATGCACTGACCGAAAATTAATTCTAAGTCTAATTACTGTAGACTGTGCAATTCTATTCAATATAGCTCTTGATTTTTAAACTTTGATTGTTGAAAACAATCCTTAGGTTTTACATTAAAACATACTGAGAAATAGAATTAAAAATATTGACACTGCTTTTAACATTCAGTGAACACAGGTTTTTGCGATTCCATTATTTTACAGTGTATTGCTTGTTGCAGTGTGAATAGGGGATCACCATAGTGACAAAATTGACTCTTTTGAGAGTATAAGTTGTGGCTAAAATAATAAAAAACCTATTTTTCTAAATTAATTATTTGAAAGATGCAAAGCCGCTGATAATGATACATTAACTTCATATTTGCTGAAGGAATTAATACTCACTCTTGTGCTAGAAATGCTGTGGTAGTAGCTTATACCAAGATCCAAACAGTCTGGCTTGAACTTTACTTATTATAGAGTTTAAAAATAAAAGTTTCCTCCAATGAACAAGAAGTTTGCTTGATTTGCTAAAGACAACAAAACGTTTTCTAGAAGCCCGATAAATGAGCATCAGATTTAATTTTATCTTAACTTTAGTTTTTAAACTAAATATTTATAAGATAACAACATGTAGCCTACAAGCTAATTATTATTTTGTTAATATTTGTATGTGCATTGTTTGATATTATTATTTATTTCTTAATTGTTTGGTATTATTATTCATAAAATATAATATTATAGCATATTGTGTTTGAATAGCACTTAATATTTGTGTAAATAAGGCTTCATACTAAGTAAATGTACTACGTATATATATAATTATGAATTTATTGGCAAAATAATTGTTTATATAAGAGTTAAAAGGAATAATTTTAAAAGAATGGATAAAACTCGCTCTTTTAAAGGCGAAATTTAAAGAGAGTGGGCCTTAACATCTTTGTGTTTAATCAACTATTTCGGTTACCTCAAACAATATCAAAAACTCTTAGTAAAGACGTTTAATTCTTGGAAGCAGGATAATTCTTTAATGTGGGCGTTTCTAATTTTCCTAGAGAAAAAAATTCTCCAAGGCTGTAAATCTTTTACATCAACGATGTTTTCTATCCTTTTATGGTAAATATTAAGTTCACCTAAAATTGTGAATGTAAACATCAGTAACTGCTTATGATAATTCAGTAATAGTACTGGTTAATTAAACTCTTTTATTATTACGACTATAATTAACTTTTTTAATTACACACCTTCATCGAGTCAGCCGCTATGGCTTAGTGCGAAAGTGTATGGTACAAATATTATATACAAGGTGAGTGTGATAAGGCGTCGAAGAATAACTAAAGATAAATCAAACTAAAGAGAACACCTCTAAATTTCGCAAAATTAAAATTTATTTATTACCGTTCAATTAAAAATATGCACACATTACAAAACAAAACAAAACTAGATAGCACATTTTCAGCTATAATCGGTCTCCAATCAAATGTTTCTTGGAGAGTAAAAATTACATCACAAATCCATTTCACCTACTCTTGTTTGTACTTCACAATCACGTATATAGGAACTTATCCGCACTTTTTACTAATATAATGATAAATTCTTTATAAATGTACTAATAGCGCTTCCCCGAATTCCAGCCTTTGGATCTACTTATAAAATATCTACTATCTCAGATTCGATGTTTGCTTATGTTCTTAGGAAATTATAATTATAAAGATTTAAATATTATGGTGTACTTATATAATAGTAATTGTGAAATATTTACTACTACTTCTATTTATGGATTTATTTAAAGCTGAATCTACTATTATTATAATATGAGTGAATGAAATGCACAGTTAAAAAATTGTATTTTTTCCTTTAATGTTTCAGTATCATGCAGGTCCATAATTAAGGGAAAGAGAAACAAAATTTAAGTGGAAGCAACAGTTTTTTAATTCCTAGAGATTGCTTCAATAATATGCATCACCAAATACTTTATTGTCATTAAGTCATTAGACTTCCACGAAAACAACTATCATTTATAAACATGCTTGTTTTGCATAAGACAAAAAGTACAGCAGGTCAAAGAGGTTAACGTGGCAGAAAACAATTTAATTTGTGAAATGATGCATTTTAATGCAGATGGACTTCAAAGTCATGACAGCCGATCGTTTATAAATCTGCCTTCTATTAATCACTCTTTTGGCTGATAATATTATGCTTTTAATTAGATTAAAACTCATATTTCGTGAATATAACAAAAAAAATGCCTATAAAACGATGAAGGCAACTGTTTATGTGGTTTTTATCCATGAAATCACATTTTATGTCACTGTATGAGGGACAAAGCACGCCATATTAGTATTAAGTAGTTACGGAATTACAAATATCGGGTTTATACATAGTAGATTTATTTACTAAATGGCAAACACTCTAGAAAGAAGGAAATAACAAGACTGCTAAGAAAATCCCTTGAGAGAGAAATCCAATTTATCTACAACTTAAAGGTACTCTCCAGTCAAAGGTGTCGTAATTACAAGATTGTATTCATTGCAGTTGTATGTCAAACAAGCACTCAATTTTTCAAGTAAAGTTCCTGATAAGCTAATGTCAATAAAACCCAAGAAGTTTTAAAGATTTTAAATTTTATAAATTAGCAACACCACTCGAGTGTACAAAGTCTCACTTTCTCTACATTCGAAACGGGAAACGGAAAAAACGTATATATATATATATATATATATAAAATACTGAAGATATTGCTGTAAGTGGTTAGTTTTATAATTTATTACAATACAAATCGTTTAAAAAAGTTAAATTCTAGCCATTATATGAAATTTGATTAGCCATTATAATTAATAACTGTTGACACTGGTTTATCACTTTGTTTACATATTTCCATATTCTACTATTTTCTCGTTTCCAGAATGGATCACATGTAAAAACATTCAATAACCGTTAGTAAAATCCAATATAAAGACACGTACAATCATCTAACTCGATGTCCCTCGTATATAAATAAAATTTCATGGAACACTTCTAACCTGTAGTTTACATTGTCCTCAAGAATCTTGAGAGGATAGGTAGACAGACAAATAGAAATAAAATTGTTCCTGCCAGTCGAGTGATAGGCTTCGCTAACGCTCAGTTAATAAACGTATACAAAATAATGTATTTAGTGTTTATTTTCTAAATTGATTTGGATTAAATTATCAAAGAAAAAAATGTACGTGATTTTCAATAATACAAAAGTTATGTAGAAACAATAAGTAACTGATGAGACTGGTGATTGTTGATAGTGTTGATATTACCCAATTGTTTGTAATTATTAGACTTTAAATACATATTATTTTATTTTTGCCTCAGTAGTAGAATAACTAGAGTTATTATTTTGCATTATATTATGGAGACTTGCGTAAATTAGAGAGTGCAATAAAAATAGCTTTTTCTGTTTCAATAAACTAAAATAATTACACAATGTAACAGCAAAAGATCTATAAGAGAAACGATTACCGACTGATTTAAGATGTTTGATTCTGAATCTTAGTAAGAGAGCATGTTGAAATCCTGTCTGTGACCGCAGCACATTTTATTAGTAGCGTCGACCTTGTACTGTATCAACTCTTTCCCTTATTATGTTTAATAAGATCCCAGCACAGGGCAGTGGCCCATGAGAACAGGAAAAATAATTAAGGGGTTCAGCATTACCTTTCAATAAAGAGTGCTTAAAGAGAACATATTTGTGAGCGGTTAGTGAGGGTAGTTTATTTTTTTCCCGATATCGTTCTAATAAATATTTGTGGAAGTAGACTAATACATAAAATGGTGGTAAATTAATATCATTGTGGGTAAAAACTTGTAATGCGTTCTTAATGAACTGGCCTTTGTAAATAAATCATATAGCTTGTTTTCGAATCCTTTCTTCTCCCAAAGAAGTCAATTATATTCTAACTTTTGGTTCCAATTATTTGAAAGCTATTAAAAATTCTTCGGCCTAAATATTACAAGCTTCCTCAAAGTGCATTATGTTTTAAAAGAAAAAAAAAAATTTGACAAACTTCCAATTGGATTTAAATAATTCAGACATAGTTTCGAAGTTCCTTTCAAGTTAGGTTACTGAATTTCATGACCCAACCTTTTTTTTTAATAAAAAGTAAAAAAATTAGTTAAAAACTATGAAACACTCTAATGTCCCTGTTTCTGAAATCAAATGCTTCTTTTGCTTGCTGTTATTTGTATATACAATAAAAGTGCACTAATTATTTTTTTCCTACATTAAGAAAATTATTTGTGGAAGTAGTAATAAGCAAATAAATAATAATATATTTATATTATGAACTCCACATTATAGGGGGTTATCTTTATGTTAGAATAATAAATCGTAAACTAAAACCCTTTTAAATTCTTTATTTCAGACACGTGTTTCGGTAATAAACCATCTTCAGTGTGAACAATAATCTCTAATTAAATTATAAACAAAACAAATAAATATACACCTGTCGACTATTTAAACAGATGTTAAACTTATATGACACAGTTGTAATTTTGATTAAGATTCTGTGTTTGATATTTTTTCAAAGATAGGATTTGTTTTATTTTTTAAATTGCTATTTAATATGTTGTGAGGATCTTTTTTATAATTTAGATAAATGTGTAATTCTTCTTTAGTGTTTAATTTTTCTCCTTTCCTTTCGATATCCAAAATTTCCATGTTCTTTTCAATATTTTTGTAGTTATGTCCAGTTTCTAATAAATGTTCAGCGAAATTTGATTTTATTGTAGACATGTTGTTTGTTTTCAAAGCTTGTATATGTTCTTTAAACCTTTTATTAAAATTTCTGCCAGTTTGTCCAATATAGTAGCTTTCACAGTCACTACAGTTAATTTTTGTATACTCCACATTGTTTGTATAAATCTTGTTTGTCATCTTTTTGGCTTATTTTGTTTTCAATTAGTTTAAACGTATTATTTCTTGTTTGGTAACTGATGGAAAATTTTGAATTTTGAAAGGTTTTTCGAATAGCTTTGTTTATTTTAGTATTGAAAGGTACACATATATATTTCTGAATTTCATTATTATTAGGATTAGGCCGTATTGTATTGGTTTTATTGATTTTTCTTGTTTTTTTTCTGAATCATTTTGTCTACAATATGGGGTTGATATCCATTTTTTGACAGCTAGATATTTTATGATTTCCATTTCCTTAGTTTTATTTTTCATTCACTCATTGGTATATTTAACATTCTGTTTATCATTGAGTGAAATGCTGCTAATTTGTGTTTCCATGGATGGTTAGAGGTTGATGGTATTAGAAGATCTGTTTGGGTTGTTTTTCTATAAATTTCAAATGAGTGGTTTCCATTAAGATTAGAAATGCTTATATCAAGAAAGTTAATTTTGACTTTTTGGATTTCTTTTGAAAACTTAATTGTTGGGGATATAGAAATTGAGGAATGTTAAAAACTGGTCTGCTTGCTTCTCATCTCCTTTGAAAAGACATATAGATATCATCAACATATCTAAAACCAGTAAATTAATTTTATCTTTAAATGGATTAGTAAAACACTCATTATTTTGTTGTTTTCTAAATGTTGCATATATATATTTGCAAGAAGGCCTGAAAGAGGAGATCCCATTGCCAACCCATCTTCTTGTTTGTAAAAGTCTCTTTTTTGTATTGAAAATAATTTTGATTAACAGTAGACTTTGTCAATGATAAAATATCGTCAATTTCATTCATTTCAAGTTGACTGTATTTTATTAGATTATCTTTTAGAATTTGCATTGTTTCTTGTTTTGGAATGTTCGAGTACATGTTGTTAACATCAAGGAAGGAAATGAAGAACGAGTTTAATGGAATTTGAATGTCTTTAATTTGATTTGCCAGATTACTTGAATTTAATATACTGTAATTGTCTTCAAAATTGCATGTTGGTTTTTATTTTGTTATTTAAAAATTTACATACCTTGTAAGTAGGAGCGTTACGAAAGTTGACTACTGGTCTAATTGGAATATCCGGTTTATGAGTCTTTGGTTGACCTTTTAGTGTAGGAGCTTTTGGATTTGTCATTTTGAGTTGGTATTGCTCTGCTTTTGTTAAACTTTTGCATTTAGTTATTGTGGAATTTATAAGCTTTGTGTATTCTTGGGTTGGGTCCTTTTTTAATTTTTTTAAGATTGTTGCTGTCAATGAATGTTTCAATCTTTTCTTGATATGTTTGGCTGTCGATAATTACTACTGTATTCCCTTTGTCGGCTTTTGATATTATACAGTTATTATCTTTTAGTTTTCTTGAGATGGACGATACTAATTTCATATCATTATTTGACGTTTTAATTAATTTGGGAATTTGTACTTTTAAATTACTTTTGTTTAGTTCATGGACAAGATTATATCGGAAAAGGTTACTTGGAGTTCTGAGTCTGTTTTCTTTATGGCTGTTTCTAAATTAATTAGGTCATCTTTGATTATTTATTGGTATTTTATGATCCAGATTATATTATATTTGAGGATTTATCTAATAGTGCCATCTCATCATCATTAAATTGAATAGATGATAAGTTTTTAATTCTTGGGCAGAAATCTGGATTACCAGATCTTCTAATACCATCAACCTCTAACCATCCATGGAAACACCAAATTAGCAGCATTTCACTCAATGATAAACAGAATGTTAAATATACCAATGAGTGATGAAAATAAAAACTAAGGAAATGGAAATCATAAAATATCTAGCTGTCAAAAATGGATATCAAACCCCATATTGTAGACAAAAATGATTCAGAAAAAAACAAGAAAAATCAATAAAAACCAATCTACAATACGGCCTAATCCTAATAATAATGAAATTCAGAAATATATATGTGTACCTTTCAATACTAAAATAAACAAAGCTATTCGAAAAAACCTTTCAAAATTCAAAATTTTCCATCAGTTACCAAACAAGAAATAATACGTTTAAACTAATTGAAAACAAAATAAGCCAAAAAGATGACAACAAGATTTATACAAACAATGTGGAGTATACAAAATTAACTGTAGTTAGTGACTGTGAAAGCTACTATATTGGACAAACTGGCAGAAATTTTAATAAAAGGTTTAAAGAAACATATACAAGCTTTGAAAACAAACAACATGTCTACAATAAAATCAAATTTCGCTGAACATTTATTAGAAACTGGACATAACTACAAAAATATTGAAAAGAACATGGAAATTTTGGATATCGAAAGGAAAGGAGAAAAATTATAACACTAAAGAAGAATTACACATTTATCTAAATTATAAAAAAGATCCTCACAACATATTAAATAGCAATTTAAAAAATAAAAACAAATCCTATCTTTGAAAAAAATATCAAACACAGAATCTTAATCAAAATTACACAACTGTGTCATATAAGTTTAACATCTGTTTAAATAGTCGACAGGTGTATATTTATTTGTTTTGTTTATAATTTAATTAGAGATTATTGTTCACACTGAAGATGGTTTATACCGAAACACGTGTGTCTGAAATAAAAAGAATTTAAAAGGGTTTTAGTTTACGATTTATTATTCTAATAATAATATATATTATATTCCCTGACCACACATGGTTGTATATCCACGAATATATGGTAAGGTTTTCTATATCCTGTACGGATAAAACATTTTCGTCAGTTACTCCGTACTTGATAAATGATCAAACTTAAAAAATGAATGTAATAAATTAGTAAATTATTGTAAAATTCTTGCAAACTTTAATGGTCTAATTTAGAAGTAATAAATTTCGCCGTATCTGAAAAACATTAATTGCATAAAATTCTTTGCAACTATCTTTGATGACACTCGTTAAATCCCTGGGTAGTGTAACACATTTGATTTAAATCTATATATTGAGTTATTAAAAGATTTAAAGCATGTCATAAATAATTTATAGGATGAAATATCACTAATAATCAAAATCAACTCCCCATATCTTAAAGCAAATCATTAACAGTCCCTGAGTTAGAAATGCTGCGGTGGCAAGTTTAAACAAGTAACTTCCAAACAGTTTTCATTCAACTTCACTTATGAATGTCAGTTAAAAGTTTGTCGGTTTATACAAGACTTAATCTTGATTGACTGAAAACAATGGCAAGTTCATAGGTATTGAAATAAGTTGTCTTCTTTTTCTTATTTTGTTTTCGATTTTAACCGAAACCTAAATTAATTGGAAATTTAAAACTGGTATATACTGTTGTATATTACAGATCTTTTAGTTACATAAATTTGAATTATATTTATAAGCACTGCCACTTGCAGGGATTCAGTATTTTTTTTTTTTTTTTTTTTTCTAGACTATGGTCATTTTAAAACCTTTTATTGATTTAGACTAGATGATACATTTACCGGGTGTCCCACAAAGAGTTTTAAACGTTTGATATTATATTACTTGTCCATTTATGCACCAAAATCTTTTTAAACTCTACCCAATAATTAAAGTGGGCTTTAAAAATATTCTGTGTAAATTATAGCTAATTAACAATTTTAAAAACGAAATGGTGACTTTTTGAAAATTTTACCATTTTGCTTCCTATAAAAATACATTTCTTGAATTACCTGATTTGATTACTGCGTTGCAGTTTTAAAGAACACCTGTTTGTTTAATAACGCTCATTGTGGAAAACAGCTTTTTTATTGGAGAATATCATGTGCTATAAAAACATACCTTAACCTCCTTCATTACAGTTTTACTGATATTGAAGTTCGAGATATGGCTTTTCTCTTCGTGGGACACCCGGCATATGCAATATATAGGTACTATCTCAATACCAAGTTCAGTTTTAATTGACTAAAAACTATATCGATTACGGAGTTCACCATTACTTTCGCAATGCTTCTGTACAGTAACAACAACAACAAAATTGAGAAATATGAGTTATTTTCCAAAAGAAACATCCTACTGAGTTATTTTCTGAAATTTGAAATACTGTCATCTTGAAACCTTAAAATATATACAACAATGTGATACAATAAAAGTTCTTTAAAATTAATTATTATCAATATTTTTGCATTAGCTGATTTTAAATCTGTAATATTCTATCTATAGTTTAACTGTAAAAGTTAAATGTCCATAAATTAAAACTGGTTAGTGAAACCGTTTATGTTAATTAAAAATACTGTCTTGGTACTAAGTTTATTCCAGACGTATTAAAAATACGTTTATTATAAGTTAACATCGGTTTCCTTTACGTTATCGTATACTATGTAAGACTTCTACTATTTTCAAATAGTAGCCGTAACAGCTACTATTTGAAAATTTCACAAAATAAATAAAAATACGTACGAACAAATATAATGTAAATAGCTTGAAGTTCTTAAAAATAAGAGTTGTAATTTGCTCTAAGATGCATAAATACACAGATATAATCATACCTCTTCCAAATTTCGGAAAGAGGAACTTATAGTTATAGTTTTTCCTCAAATTTCTTAAATAAATTTTTTTTTTTTTTTTTAGAATGGCTAACAATCAACAAGCTACGTATACATATATATATATATATATATATATATATATATATATATATATATATTTATAATTTTGATGTTATGTGTTTTAGGGTTTAAAAAATAAAAAAGATTCAAGATGTTGGTTATTTCGAAATTGTGCTAACATTAACTCAAATAATTTCCAACATAGACATCAACCAATATATATTTACATACATTAACAAATTTGAAAAAAACATTTTCTTAAATCTTATATTCCTTAAGGTTTCAACATGACAGCCACTCAAATTATTTTTATTCGTACATACAGAGTGTCTCGTAACTCTCTGGACAAAGTACTATCACATTATTCTCAAGGTCAAGACAAAGACATGTCACCATATTAACCTGGGTGTCCGGTGCTTAGTTTTCCGTCTGTATGTCTCTTTTAATGTATTTCTTACAAAATTTAATCCTACTAAAGTTGGATAAAATTCTTACTTTAATAAGGCCAACTACGACACAAAATATTATGATATTTACTTTAATACTATCAAAATTATGGACATAATTCATTTACCTTTGAATTCAACAGTAATTGTAATAAAGAGTTAAAAGAATAAAATTCTTTAGTGCACTTTATTACAAATCTAATTACTCGAAAATTATTTAAATAAAATGATAAATAACTTTATTAAAGTACACTTAGTGTGACAATACATAGACCTTTTCGAGGTCCTTAGGGAATAGCATTAGTAACAAAACTTCAATAAACGGTTCTATTTATTAAAGCAGATATTTCAAAGTATGTAAAACTATTAAAACAGCAATAACTTTATATTTTCTCAAATTAAGTTAATACTCAGTATTTTGCAAGAAATGCTGTGGTAGTAAGTTTTATCAAGTTCCAAACAGTCTGCCTTGAACTTTACTCATGAATAGAGTTTAGAAATTAAGTTTGGTGGCTTCCACAAGAATTTATCTCAATTGACGCAAAACAATAAAATGTTTTGTTGGAAAATAATTAAAAATTAATGTTTTTATTTTTATTCTTGATCTTTGGTACATTACCTTGAAACGTATTGTATGGAAATCAAAAGCAAGTTTGTATGGTTATTATTTTAAAATATTTATTAAACTATTTAATAATATTGTAGAACGAAATAAGCAATATACTCGTACTTAAAATATAAAATGTACTTTGCGTCAAAACAATACAACTTTTTTTGGAAAATAATTAAAAGTTAATGTTCTTATTTTATTCTTGATCTTTGGTACATTACCTTGAAACTTATGGTGTGAAAATCAATACCTGGTTTGTCTGGTTAATATTTTAAAATATTTATATGTAAATACCTATTAGTATTGTATAATGAAATGAGCAATATACTTAAATGTATGCAACCTAAGCAAAGCCTGTTACGTGAAATTTGATATGGCAACAAAAAAACAAAAACTAACTTAAAATCTTAATATTCTATTGTATACTTTTGTCGAAAATCTAATATTTCATATCCAATTTTCGGTTTTAAGTGAGAGAATAAATTTCTCCACAAGTCATGTGGAGAAATTAATACACGTAAATAATAACTGGATCAATGTTCGATAAAACGTCAAGTTTCTAGCAAGATTTTGGTGGTTTCATTATAATAACACTGATTAAAAAGTAAAGTAATACTTACTGAATTTCGGAACATAATCCCTTTAACTGAAAATACATCCACAATAACCAACTCTTTTAAAATCATTAGAGTTGATTCAAGGTGGAAACAACTAAGCAGGTTCGAAAGACAGATTTTATAACGTGGCAAACACAAATTCTTTTGTCAAATGATCAATATAAATGGAGATAGACGTCAAAGCCATGACAGTCGATCGTTTATAAATCTACGTTCTGTCTTTTTGATAGGATACTCTTATTCTTTTACTATAATGCAACTAATTTTTTTTTATTATATAAACTAACCATAAATATCTCAAAGTTAGTGTCCAAACAAATAAGTGATTTTTATAGACAGTTAGAATCAGATATTATAGTGCAAGAAGAAAGTGCTCAATTTACGTATGTCTATTTTACACCTCTTGTCTATTGAGAATTAGAAATAAATAACTGACAATGAAACTATAAAGACGAAAATATGTAGGTTTTTAATTATATCAAATCTTAAATCATAGCTATACGTAAAAAAATAATTTAAAGATATCTCTTTAAGGATAAAAATTCTTAGATTATCATATTTTTGCTATATGAACGTAATATTTTATGTAACTGGGATCTTCACTTTTAAAGGTAGTTATATAAATGTGTATATCAAATTTTAAACTAGAATGAATTTTGATAAATAAATCATCTCTTAAGTAACATTGAGGTAGCTAATAATAAAGATTCCTGACTAAAATGAATAACTTTTGTGTTTTTTTAACATGATGATTAATACTTAAATATTTTATTCTCTAATGAACAATTTGTTTTGTTTATTTTATTTTATAAACAATTCCATTATTGTTTTAGGGGGAGAATTTTCAGTTTATAAATTTGCAAATTTTATTTACTTATTTTCTGTTAAACTTGCAAAACTATAAATGAAGATTTGGTACCTTCCTTGAACCAAATGTGTTAAAATTTTTAAATAAATAGAAAAAAAACACACACATATATATATATATATATATATATATATATATATATATATATATATATATATATATATATATATATATAATTGCATTTTAACTCGGGTAAACACAAAAGCCTTGTGAGTTAATTCCATATTCTGTCTTATTTTAAATTCTGTCATATTATAAAGTCCTTTTCAAGAAGACACGTAATTACGTGTCTTCTTGAAAAGGACTTTATAATATGACAGAATTTAAAATAAGACAGAATATGGAATTAACTCACAAGTCTTTTGTGCTTACCCGAGTTAAAACGCAATTCTTCACTCATTAGACTTCCACAATAACAGTCTCTTTAGAAACATTTTCGGTTCTGAGTGTGGCTAGAAGCAGGCATGTCGGGAGAGACGGATTTTATAACGAGGAATAAAGCAAAAATGCGTTTGTCAAATGATCCATTTAAATGGAGATAGACGTCAACGCCATGATAGCTAATCATTTATAAATCTGCCATCCAGCGTTTTACTGTGATACCCTGATTCATGTAATTATACTAAAACACTGATCTTTTGTTTTGCCCAAACAATAATTTTTTGTATAAATATAAATAACATAAATAACTTTTCCAATTACATCGAAGCAAGTTAAATTCAGATGGTGAAAAATGAGCATCTCAATTGTAATAGATTTTCCATCTACTCAACTACAACAGGTATATGTAACCATTTTTCGATTCAGAATTATGAACTAATAACTGATAATGAAGTTAAAGAGAAAGGATTTCCTAGTTTTCCATGCGCAAAATGAAATTTCAAATTACAGTATACCTATAACTAATACAGTATACCTATGCTAATAGTTATATACTTATAGATTAGCTATGGAATAAATGTTTATGAATGGAATATTTTGAATATAACGTGAATTAACTAAGTCAAGAAACATGTTCAAAAGGTTTATCAAGTTTTATGTAGATAATACATTTTGAAATAGATCTTCAAAATTCATGGATATTTGTATCCTTTGGTATTTGAAACATATGGTTTCATAGTCAATTTCAGCCAATATTTAATCTTAGTTATTAACACTATTTTAGTACATAATGTATTAATAATACTTAAATATCAATGTAGATTTGCTACATGGGTACGTTCCAAAAGTGCTCTCAACTTACGTTTTTCCAACTAAGAGTATAAATAAATCAATTATAATAAAGTATATTTAGTTATCAAATGGCAAACGCCTTAGAAAGCAATAAATAAAAAAGACTGCTAAGAACATCCCTTCAGAGACAAATCCAATTTATCTACAACTTAATGGAACTCGCCAATAAAAGATGCCGTGATTACACAGTTCAATTCATTTTAGTTTTCTTTTTTATTCAAATGCTCGTTTAATTTTTAGTTTTGACTACTTGTGAGTAATACGCAAGAAGTTTTGCGGATAGTAAGTAATTAGGAGTTATTAATATCATTTTAGATTACAGATGTTTCAAATTTAAAACAAAATATGTATTAAGAATGAAACCCAAAATAATGCAAAAAGTAGTTATTATTTAAATTTATTGATTTAAAAGCGATTTAGGTATAAAGGTACATTTTCAACAATTTTTTAGTAATAAAAAATTACTAAAGGGTAATAACTAATGGTTCAGAGTTCTGATTAAAATAATGGTAATGATTATGCAATACTTACTAGTATTACATTAATAACCGATGATGCTACTCTTGAATCTATACTTGAATTGTATTAATTATTTACTTTAATTACTAAAGGGTAGTAACTAATAGTTCTGAGTTCTGACTAAAATACTGGTAATGATTATGCAATACTTACCAGTATTATATTAATAATCGATGATACTACTTGAATCTATACATGAATTATATTATTTATTTTAATTACTAGAGGGTAATAACTAACGGTTCAGAGTTCTGACTAAATTACTGGTAATGATTATGCAATACTTACCAGTATTATATTAATAATCGATGATACTACTTGAATCTATACATGAATTATATTATTTACTTTAATTACTAGAGGGTAATGACTAACGGTTCAGAGTTCTGACTAAAATACTGGTAATGATTATGCAATAATTACCAGTATTATATTAATAATCGATGATACTACTTGAATCTATACATGAATTATATTATTTACTTTAATTACTAGAGGGTAATGACTAACGGTTCAGAGTTCTGACTAAAATACTGGTAATGATTATGCAATAATTACCAGCATTATATTAATAATCGATGATACTACTTGAATCTATACATGAATTATATTATTTATTTTAATTACTAGAGGGTAATAACTAACGGTTCAGAGTTCTGACTAAAATACTGGTAATGATTATACAATACTTACCAGTATTATATTAATAACCGATGATGCTACTTGAATCTATACTTGACTTGTATTATTTACTTTAATAGCTTGGTACCTATTTTCAAAAATTTAAGAGAATACCTGTAGCTCTTTTTTATTGAAAATTTCAATTAAGGAAACAGTAATAGAAGCAAATAAAACAATTTTTGTACAAATTTACGTTTATAAGTACTGCATCGTCTTTACTGTAATAACGTTTGTTATTTTTAGTTCACGAAGACTATGAATTACAACTTTTTTGTCCAGGATGGTTGCTAAGATTCTGATCTGAAGTTGATCACATCCTTATTTAAATGAAGACACTTTCATACTACTTCAAACATAATTACTCAGCTGTGTAATACACCTATAAACCACAATATTAAAGAAGTTTAATTTTAATATTGTTTTTCTAGATGCCTTTTCTTTTTGTATTGATATACAAAAAATTATTTCCAAACCAGTTATAAATTTTTTTAAACATGATCTATAAGAATGAAAACAATTAGGTACTCATGGTGAAACTGTACCAACTTTTTCAGATACTTTTACACGTAGACTAAAGTCTATAAAAATCTGTATCTTTAATGTTTGGTTTTGACGTTTCGGTTCTGTTTAAGTGGTCACTATTTTCCTTACTGTTTTATTACTTGCCGTACATGCAAATCTCTGTTCATTATTCATCGCAGCACATGATGAAGAGATCAAATACATGATCACGAAACGAAGTGTTACTAACTTTGTATTACTGAACAAATATCGGAATAAGTGCTATTACATTTATTGAATTCCAAATTTTTTATGAACACAAATTTATATATTAACCACAATTAATATTTCCTCCTTAGAACTATGAATACTTGCATTTGATTGAAAAGTATGTGAAGGCATGTACGTAAGTACATTGTGAAGAAAGCACTTTGTCTATAATGGCCTACTTTTCGTTTGATCCCTTTCAAGAATTATTTAAATTTGTATTTAAATCTACTTTTATAATTTTAAAAGTATCGCCCCAGCTTTCATTACGATATATTAAGAATTACTAGTGTAATGGTAATAGGAAATAGTTTGTCATGCTTATAACGTTGTAAGTTTTCAAAGTTTGCAAACGTATTTTAAAATCAACTTTGGTATACGACATTCCTTTTGCTTACGTGACAGAGCTCGCTGAAGTTGCATGCAAAAGTTCTTAAGTATATAATTGATTTCGTTTTTAAAATCTCCTGGGAAGAGACATGCGCACATACATTCTACTCTAAAATAAATTTATTACATTTCTCTAGCAGTTTGAACATAAGTTGTGCCAGCCTACTTAGTGATAGGATCCGGTGAGGCTCATTAAAATCCTTTGATGGATATCCACCATCATTGAATTCTACTTAAACAAAAGCCTCAATTTTTAATTTTAAGTCTAGAGGTATTTTGTGGACAGTTTGAATATATGTGTTGCGAGGCCATATGTTAAAATTTTTATAACATTATAATCATTTTGTTTATCAATTTATAAATTTTATTATTTTCTAATTCCCATCTTCGTTACCAATAAAAGAAACGTAACAAAAGATTGCTGGCACTCAGAAAAAACTCCTTGCAATAGTATCAACAATTATCAAATACATTGTTGCTTACATAGACACGATGCTTCATGTGAACTTTGCCCAAAGATCAGTTCGTTCTAGAAATACTGAGCGGAAAGTGAGACAGACAGAAATTAAATTTTTTAAATTAACTCGAGTGGCGGGCTTCACTGGAAAATAAATGGCTTGACTGCACTTCATGGCTCAAAACAGGCTATATTATGTGACAGAATAAAAGCTTTTAGAACTGAGCAAGGCTGTGTGGCAGTGATTGTAATGACGTTATTGCGACCTATATTTCATTAAATTTTGCTTAAAGTTATAATCTAGTTTTGACATTTGTGTTAGCTAATCAAGCAATAATCTGAAAATGTTACGGATGTTAAGCACGTAACTTCAATATTCATTAATTCGTAGTAAGAACTGGCCAGATTATCATATAATTAGCGTCATGTTAAATAATTACATCGGTTAAATATTAACCAACTGTTCAACGGCTTTTATTTTTACTGTTTAGTTCATTTTTGTCTTATCAAATAACAACGAATTTCATAAACTCTTTTAAATTAGCTATCAGACATTTGCTAACATTTTATAGCTTAATCAAACTGAATTTAAATAATTAATGTCATAACTGCAAACATTTGATAGAGGCCATTTGGATATTTAAGATATAGGAAAAAATCTAATAACTAGAATAAAAACAAAACGAACCTTTATTTCTTGCTTTCTCTACAAGGTTTTAATGAATTTTTAGATAGAACCACTTGAAGGACTGTCACCGCATATTATGTGAAGAACTAAATAATAAGCTCGTTTGCCGGCACATAAAATTAACGTCAAACGTCGTCAGAATGAAAAAAATCATTTAACACAATCCCTTAAAATGAAAATTTCTGAAAAGTTAGGGAAGACTTTAAAAAGCGTCCGACAATCGCTTTTCGTTTGTTATTATCTAAGTATTCGATATATTATCCAAATTCGATATTATATATTAATAGTACGAAACAAGTTTTATAATATAATAACAAGAAGAATATACATTACAATTAACATACATTTAACAATAACATGAAAAAAAAAAACAACAACAATTATGGCCTAGACCTACACATCAGAAACACATTACAATATTTATATATTGGGCGGATAGCAGTGAGCAACCGTTTTTGGCAGTAGCCAAACCACATGTGTGTCTATAAATTTATCACGTAATTTCCTTATATTCATCGTCATTTTAAAATGCTCAAAAAATGTAATTACTTCTTGGTGTTTATTGTTTACTTGAGAAATTACTGTAAATAATAATTAGGAATGATATGTTTTGTTAAATAAATTGTAATGTCGGTTCATTAAATCGGATAAAAACAATCAACCCATTAAACAACCAAACAAAAAGATTGCAGGCCGATTATTAAAGTCTACCCAAAAAGATAACTTAAAGAAGATAATAAATGACACATCATGTAGTACCTAAATTTAAACGCATTACAATAAAATATGTTTTTAATTTTTTTTAAAACACACCCGATTTGAACAATTTTTGAGTATATAAATATATATATATATATATATATATATATATATATATATATATATAAAGTAACACTAATCTATTTGTATTTTTAAATAAGTTTATTTACCAATATGTATTTTTATTATGACCAGTGAAAAACTGTAGATGGAAATGACATTTTTTATTTTTTAATCCTGGGATAAGCGTTCTATTATAATATTTTAATAGTTTGTGTCTCTATCACGATTCGAGGATTTCGCAAAGTGATAATTTGATGACGTTGAAGTTCTGTACTCAATTTGTTTGCCTATTTCAAAAAATTTGGTGAGAGTTTTCACAAGGCGAAACTTATAGAATATAACTGAATATTGAGACTAAATGTCTGAATAGAACGGATAAATATAACATTTTATTTATGTTTAATCAGGTTTACTTAAGTAAAAATCTTTCAGAAGTAGCCTAATGCGTTTGCCGACAGTAGAAAATTAATCTGCTTCAAAGGACAAACCTCAAACCATTAGATCTGTAATGAGATCTTGATGAACTGTCCGTTGTAAAGTCATCTTCAAACTTGTTTTTCAGTTGTTTTCCTCTCCCTTGACGAGCCAGTCGATTAAATTCTAAGTTTGGTTTTCATTATTGGGTACCTATTAAAACTTCTTTCAAGACAAAGGATTATAAACTTTACTCTCAAAACAAACTTAGCTAGTAACTTCATAACCTTGTCGGAACTAAATTTAACATTATGCAAATATTGAAAAAAAAATCCAAATGCAGACTAATTTAATTCTTTCTGTATTAGTTGAAAGGAAGTCTCTGAAATATTATTATAAGGCGAATCGTAATAGGTGCAGGCAACATCAAATTTAACTAATTAGGCACTCATCAGATTTACTATATATCCGTATTTTTAATATATATATATATATATATATATATATATATATATATATATATATATATATATATATATATATATATTATACTTGCTCCGCCGCCGGAGTCCCGATTCAATATTTATTGAAATTATGTATATATATATATATATATATATATATATATATATATATATAGTATATATATATATATACATGTTTATACTAAAAACATAATATCAATTTGGCCCACCTTTATTCTTATTTTCTAATTTAAAACTGTGTATGATTAGTATTATAACAATATTGAATAAAACCTTTCATGTATATTTCTGTTTTCAACACATGGACTTGGTTTTTACTCATTGCAGATATTCGAAATGAGGAATAATTTAATTAATATTAATAACTCTAAGGAGTGTTTTGACCATTAAATATATTTCTTAATGCGGTGAATGGGACAATATTAGTAGTTGTAGGTAGCTTTTGATATTTTCCAAACAGATTCAAACAGGTAAGTGATGGATTTATAAGTAGATTTTAAAATTTTACTTAAACAAAATTAACATTGTTATATAGTTTATGAAACGCACTGAGTTAAGTTATATCGTTAAGCAAGGGATTAAAATATTACAATATGTGAAGGTTTATTATCTAGAGTATTTACTTTTCTTATACATATTATATAATATGTTTATAGTAGCTCCTAAATTCCGGATCAACAAATATGTAAACTTTTTACTTGCATACATTTATTTTAGAATTTTTAAACGCACGTTGGAGAATGCATATTATTAATTTTAAATTACCAATGGTTTCAACAACAGCATTTACCTGGTTAGTATTGTAAGAGAAACTGATTTTCTGTTAAGCATATCCATTATGTCACCATACAAATTTTGTCTAGAGACACTTAACAAGTCTCTATATTTTGTGCTTTTGTATACGAGCAATAATTGTTCTTTGATTAATCATATTTTAAACAGGAGCAGACTGACATAGAAAACAGATTTCAGGTAGAATTTGTAAGACTTTGTTTCTGGAAACAAATCAGCTGACTACTACAGCAGTATGCATATCAAATAAATACCAAAACCACACACACAGTAGTAATTCAAAGGTATGCCCTGAATACACAAGACAAAAACATATCAAGGAAAGAATGAGCCTAATGAAAGAGGACTACTTTACAGCTAGCCTCTTTTACCCTATAACATATAAGAGAATTAAGGGCACACTAAGAAGACCCCAAACATTTGCTTAAGCAGCTAGATCTTTCGACTCGACCAATCTCACAGAGTACCCAGATTTACCTGAAACCACACTACGTAGTAACCTGACTTCCATATCTAATAGATTTTCTCCACTTAGCTCAGTCACTGAACCGTCTTCCATAACTAGCCCACAAACTTCCTCAACTTACAGAAAACCCAGTTCACATAGTTACACCAAACATATTAAAACAGTTCAACCTACCCAAACTGGTACAAGGCCTAATCGATCGACTATAAACCAGTCAGAAACTAGGACAATTAACCCAGAGCCTAAAAATAACCCACCAGTAGTAACACAAGCTGACAGGGAACATTATAAAAACACTCTTAAATGCTAAAGTAAATGAAATAAGAAACAAACTTAAAAATACCAATGTCACATCCAAAAAACAAATGGATGACTTTCTTGCAACATTCATATGCGCTGATTCTAACAGTAAAAACATTAGCATCCAAAATAAGGGTAATATGACTTCCGATACAAACAGTAATGATATAATACCTAATAAAAAACAAAATGTCACCTAAGCTAAATATTTTCCAGTGGAATTGTAGATCTTTAAGGCCCAAATGGTCAGAGATAACACATTATTTTAGTAAAAATAATATAAGTATAGGTATAATCCAAGAAACATGGCTTCATGATAATATAAAACTAACAGATAATAACTATGATATTATTAAGGTGGATAGATATGATGGCTATGGTGGAGTGGCCATCATAATACACAAAACATTATCCTTTGAATATATAGCAGATTTTAACAATAATTATATGCAATACATGGCTATTAAAATTAAAAGTTGCAATAAATCAATTTATATACATAAAATTTACTGCACAGATGGTAAAGTTAACTCAAATTTCTGGAACAGCAAACTATTTTGTAATGATGAGGGATATGCATTAATATGTGGTGATATGAATGCACACCACCCATACTGGTTTTGCCAAGAGGCAAACTCTCGCGGAAATGATATTTTTAAAGCGTATTCACACTCCAAATATATATTTTGTTGAATAATAATTCATATACAACTACTCCAAATATATATCGCAGACAATCTGTGATTGATTTAACATTTTCCACACCAAACCTTTATGCGCACCTTTTAAACTGGAATATTTCAAATGATCCAATGGGCAGTGACCACTACCGAATTCTTATGCAGTTTCGAATTCCTTGATACAACTCACATGATAAATATTAATCCAGGTCTTAATATGAAAAAAGCAAATTGGGAGATTCATACCAAAACTGTTGAACATAATTTAGAAAAATTAGATAACATACCTATAGAAATGCAATATGATTTCTTGGTAAAAATCAAATCAATCAAAAGAAACAGCCATCCCAAAAACCAAACTTCAGTCAGGCAGGGCTGGGTTCCAGCCAAAACCCTGGTGGACGGAACAATGTTCTAAAGCAATAGCTCATAGACGTTTAGCTTTTAAAGCTTTTAAATTAAATATGACCCCTACTAACTATCACATATATCAACAAGCGGCATATAGAGCCAAAGAAGTTATTAATTCTGCAAAAAAAGAAGGTTGGGAGAACTTATGTCAAAAAATAGGGGGCAAGGCCTCAACATCTTATGCATGGAACATTATTAAAAAGCTAAAAAAACCCTTATAACACTGAAAATAAATCTAATATGTCCGATAACTATGACCTTACAAATAAATTCATGCAGCATATAATTCCTGATTATGTACCCCATTACACGAAATTGAAAGCACCAACAATATTGAATTATGGTAAGCATGCTTTGAATTATATGCTTTAGAAACTAATTTTAACATGACAGAACTTTATAAAGCCATAAAATCAAGAAAATCAGATACATCCCCAGGCCTAGATGGCATAACATATTCAATGATTAAAAAATTGCCACCTAAAGCACTAAATTTTTTACTAAATATTTACAATGGCATTTGGAACAATGAGATTAGAATGCCGGAAAGCTGGAAACAAATTAGAGTAGTAGCAATTTTAAAACCGGGGAAGGATAAGGAAAAAGAGGACTCATACAGACCTATATCTTTGATATCATGTTTTATTAAGATAATGAACATAATGGTTAAAAATAGACTGACATGGCTTGTTTGAAAGTCTTAAAATCATCCCTGAAACCCAATATGCATTTAGGAATAAATTGGGTTGTGCCGATTACATGATTAAACTAATATCTAATTTACAAACTGCTCTGAAATACAATGAAACTACTATTTTAACATCTTTAGACATTACTAGTGCATATGATAATGTTTATCTGCCTACATTATGGACTAAAATGTATATCAAAGGCGTACCAGCTAAGTTTATTATGCATTGTCACAAATGGCTCATTGATAGGCAACTTACTATAGTATTTCCTCACCACCAAATAATTAGAAGCTCATGTAAAGGAATACCACAAGGCAGTGTAATGAGCCCTTTACTTTTTGCCATATATATAGCTGATATTAATCAATGTCTGCCCAGACAAGTACAATCATTGCAATATGCGGACGATGTTGCACTTTATATATCCAGCAAGGACTGTGTCGAAATACAACCTACCATGCAAGATTCACTGGATAATTTAAGTAAGGAACTTCAAAAGTTAAATCTGGAAGTTAATCCCAGTAAAAGTATAGTTACAATATTTACACGGAAAAGATCTTTAAACTTCGGAATCAATTTTTACGTAAACAGACAAATGATCACAGTAGCCGATAAGGTAAAAATTCTAGGTGTTACCTTAGATAATAAACTATCATTTAAACCGCACATTGAACAATTGCATACACAATGTCTGAAAGATATTAATATTTTAAAGATGTTAGCATGTAACAGAAATGGAGCAAATCCCCACTTCATACTTGCGATATACAAAGGCATAATTAGAGCTAAGCTTGACTATTGTTCTTTTTCATGGCCATGCCCCAAGGAACATACTCAATAAACTAGAAGTAGTACAAAGCCAAGCTCTAAGAATAGCCACAGGAGCTTTTAGGACCTCTCCAGTTATAGGACTCCAAGCGGAATGTGCGGTAATTCCCTTAAACATAAGAAGAATAACACTTGCAGAGAGAATTGTTTATAAAATTATGACTCACCCCAACCATCCAGGATATGAAAACTTAAGTTATCTCCATATGATAATAGATAATCACCCTTACTGGAGAAAAAAGAAAAAAACCATTGTACATTTCAACAATTAACACAGCACAGCACATCAACCCAATTGAAAACCATTATGTCAAATTTACAGCTGCACATGAATTAATACTACCCTTAGAGCTAATTAACTTTAATGTAAACTGCAATATTCTAGTAAATACTAGAAAAGTAGATAAAAACGTTAATAATGTCTTATTACAAAATGAATGGCAAGAAATGGTAAACATAATCTACAAAGAAAAATTTATTATTTATACAGATGGGTCTAAAACAGATAATGGCACAGGAGCTGCGATTTATATTCCATGTACTGACACCAGACTAAATTTTAAACTTAACAATATTACTTCAAGCTACACAGCTGAAGTATACGCTATCTATAAAGCTGTACAGCACACCCAATCACTGAAGAACACTGAGGTAGTTATATGCTCTGACTGCCAATCCGTTATCAAAGCTATTGAAAATACAAAGTTTGGCATGGTAAAAGATAATGACATAATATTAAACATAATTAAAGAAATACTAGACAATAACACGAATACGTACATTATACAATGGGTCCCAGGACATATGGGAATAAGAGGTAATGAAATTGTTGATAAATTAGCCAAGTCCTCAACCCACAATGTAAATAATGTTAGAGAATTTTACACAACCATGGCAGATTTCAAATCGTATCAGAATACAAGGAATATAAGGACAATGACAAATAGTCTTAATACAAGTAACAAAGCACAATGGTACATAAATGTCAAAAAAAGCCTTTTCAAGGGAAGGGGGGGGATGGTTTAAGGCAACAAACTATGCTAGAAATGAAATTGTAAATATAGTTAGAATTAGGTTAGGCCATGCGAATGTAAACACCTGCTTACATAGAATTAAATGTTATTTCACTCCAATATGCCTAAATTGTACATTAGGTTCAGATGACGCCAGAACACATTTTAATGAAATGTCCGAAATATTATTGTGAAAGAGAGAAATGGTTAAAAAAGACCAAAACACTCAGTAAAAGTTTTTCTACAGGCTTACGAGAAATTATGAGCATGGAGGATCACCAAATTTATATAAAAATAAATAAATTATTTTCCATCAATAAAAGACTATAAAAAATATAAACAATACTAACACTTGTTGTGTAAAACATATTATGTGAAACCAATCCCAGGGTTCTTCTATCCGTGGCCCACCCTTTCGGGTTAGGAGGATACTGCTTGATTGGCCCCTGGCAGAGAAGAGAGAATTCATTTTTTTCCTTTGTGCTGTTACATTTTTTTTGTAAATAATATCTGTGATATGTGTGTATATATATATATATATATATATGTGAATGGATGATGATTAGGTGTATGTATTATAACAATCAAAACTATGATGAACAAATGTACAATAGTGTACATCGAGGTCTCATGGTTATTTAAACCAGACCGCCTTTTAGGCAAAGAAAAAAAAAATACCAAAACCTATTCAATAGATCAAAATAGAAACAATGGATCAATGGTTCAAACACAATACACCATCATCGTTATCCCTCCCACCCCCGCCCTCTAAACTAAAAAATGACTAGACACAAATCTTAGTGCTTACACAACATGGTTATAAAGCCATCACACAGCAGATAGCCAGTAATCTGTCACTTGGCGTCCGCCCAAACTGTGGATTGTCTCCAAGCGTCATATGAAGGAAGGGAGAATTGGATGGTTCATTAAAGTGATGGAATGATGAACTTGTGTTATGGATAAGGATACAGAAGTTATTTATAGTATTATTTTAAATTAATGTGCAAACTTTTTAATTAAACAATAACTATAATAATACGGCCAATCAAATAATGTATTTTCGAGAAATATATCTCTGTTAAATTTTAATTTAAAATATAACATAAATAGAAACTAACAACAACATGTATCTTTGTTTGAAGGTTATTTCTGATTAATTAATTGCCATTGGCTAGTGCCCTCTTGTCAGTCGTAGGTGTTTAGTAGACGAATGCAGACGTATTGTGACCTGTATTCTGTAGTTCAGTTTTAATGATTAGTGTTGTATATAGTTTTTCATTAAGTGCATGTTTTTAGAGTTAGTGAAGTTGACAAACAACATGGTGGTTGTGATTCCTGACTTAGGCGTGCCACAATGCTTTAGTATGATTTGTTTATCTTAACCTAGTTTGTAATTTTGTATTAGGTTAGTTCTTTACCTGAAAAAGAGATCAGATTGCAGATCTCGAAACGTAGTGTTACTGATTTCTTGTTTCACTGAACGATGGCAAATGTCCGGAAAAATCCTTTTTCCTTAACATGTATCTGTTGTAATAATAAACTTCAAGTTAAAATCTATTGGGTGGAAATTTTAAAAGTACTAGGGTAATATTTAACGTACATAACATTAACATTTATTTGCAAAATATTATTTTGCTAATTCGCACACAGAATATTAACTCTGTCTGTCTAACTTCCTGTCTGTCTTTTTCTGCATATCTGAATACTAAATTTAGCTATTTTGCATGTAACGTCATCTCTACTGTGTGATGAATGTTAGGTATGTACTACTGAGGAATTTCGCGAAGCTTTCACATAGCTCAATTATCCACGATATCTCTAAAGCATTTTCATCAGCAGACTTAACATTTTGTGAAATCGAACACACAAGAATGGGTTAGATCCAATATACATGTCAGTTCATGGTATTTGACTTAAGAGTCCAGGTGTTCACTAGGTTGCCAAAATTTCTCTTCTGCCTCCCTGGCGCTATAAATATATTTTTTTCGCCCTGACTGTTGGTATGACCATCCGCATGACATAAATTTAACTATAGCCTTGAAATACTGCTTGCAAAAAAGCCAGTTACGCAACACGTAATGTGGCATAATACTTCCTTGTATTCTATAACACATATCCTTATTTCCAAATCATTAGAAAGGTCCTCTTTTTTCTACCAGAAATACTAGTTCAGAGAAATTATGTCAATATAGTAAGTGTACTACAATAGAATTGTCTCTATATTTTACTACCAAAAAGAAAGAAAGGACAAAACACATTATTGCTCCACAAAGCCAGCACTAACTACGGTATGGAATAAAATAGTTTGTTCGATCCTATTAGTTATTGTTCTGATCAATTATGTATATCAACACAGCAACGATAAACAATGCCAATCTAGATAGTGTTCCCAATTAACTCGCTGTTGCAATACCAATTATAAATGCATAGAATATATATCTCAATTTTAAGTAAAATAGCTTTTGTATACGAAATTGTATTACATAAGGCAGCCTCTGTTGCATAATTTAATAAAGCTTAACTATATTTAGGGCTCAAAATATGAATCAATATAAAACAATCCGAGGCAATGACGTCAGCTCTAGTTTCTCATGAATTATGAACTGGAAACGTGTGAAATATTGCTGTTTTTTTTTCGTCAGCAAATGATGTGAACGTACTGTTTTAATAATAACAAAGCATATTTTGTTTAATTTTAAAAACAAGTAAACATATTTTATCATTAAACAATATATTTTATAAGATATATAACTACTGATCATCAATATTAACTTAATATTTATTTTAAAAAAACCAATACTTACTCTTTAAATTGAAGGGACATCCTGGTAAGTTATAACAAGTATAAAACAGTTTGGTTTTTAACTTCTTGCTTGAGGTCTGAATTAACTAAAGACAACCAACCTGAAATTAATGTTAAAATGCTAACATATTAAGTTTTAATATTATAGTTTTAATTATAAAATTAAATAAAGAATTTAATATAAAATATATATATATATATAAATATATAAAATTAAATATAATGCAATTTATTTGACAGTGTGAGTAACTAAATCAATGTGTTTTCAACATACATCAATAGCTACTTGTTTCTTTGACCGTAAAACTTTCAATACATCTGAGGAATGAATATGCAAACTTATGATAAGTAAATCCAAGGAAACCTTTTGAAGGGGTAATTGAATGCAAGCTTTTGTGAAAATGTCTTTTTAGGACATAAAAGATTTTATACTCAAATACACTTTTCTTGAAATTAATGAACCGTTCCCTTTTATGTCAAACCTTCCCAAACAGGAAAGGCTTTGCTTTTTGGTTCCAGGAACAGGATAATTCTTAATTTTAAATATAACCAATTACCTTTATGATAAAGTCTCTAAGACTGTCAATCCTAAGCGTCAAATATATTCTAATTCCTTGGTAGAAATTGAATTTTATTTGAAAAAAAGGTATTAAACTGCAATACGAATATGATAATATTGCAGATAAAATTTTTTATAAACACATCTTTGGATATTAATAGTAGCCAATCTGCTAAAAATATTTTTTAAACCTTATAACTTGTGCATTATTTAAATCTATATAAATAAAGTATTTTTATGTCAATAATATGTTTACAGAAAGAGTTCTCATAGATTTCCTATATGTATTTGGAGAAAATTAAATTAATGTTATATACCAATAATTTTAACACAAGGATCAACAAATACAAATAACGACCATTTAAAATAGTTTAAACGCATTATACGTATAAAGAGTTAAAAAAAGTGTTTCAATATCCCAAAACAAAAAAATTTACAAGTATAAGCGAATGTAACACGGTGTATGTTTGTTCTCAAAAGGGCGATTTTTCTAAAAAAAAAAACTTTTTCTAATAATGTCAACCATTCCTAATAGTTGATCAAAACGTTACAAAACTAGGGTTAAGCATAAGCTAATTTTTTTACGTGTTTATAAATTAAATGATCAAACTAAATCTTCAGTTTATTACCTTACAAAAGGTTTAAATAGCTTTAAGTATAGTTTATTATAAAATGTGTGTTATAGTATCTTATTTGAAATGGGATTTTAAAAATATAATTTTGTATATAAGTGATTTCTCTAAAGCAGTTTTAAATAATGAACACTAAACAAACATTGCTGAAGCCAAAAAATAAACTTGATGAAAATAAATAACCAAATAGAACTAACAAGCCTTTATTCTGAAAAATATAGCGTAAATATATCTACTCGGCATCCATATCGATTAGTAAACTTTTAAATTTGGAAAGTTTTATTTAGTTGTGCCTATATTACATAAAATCTCTTATTACATGACCTTAAAAGTATTCTTAAAATTAACCTAAATTTATTTTATAAGTTAAAGTATTTTTTTTAATCCTTTACTTAAATAATGATAATTAAAGACGTATTCTTCTAGTAAACTCGTGAAACTCCGTAGCGAAGAGCTTCAAACTCATGGTAAACTATTGTTAACTCATAATTTTCTTTGTTACTGCTGCACCTACATCTTATGTGTTTAAATATCAAATCATTATTGAAAACAAATGTATTGCAATTATATAATATAAAAATAACACAATAAATTTAGGATTATGAGATTAAGTAAACATGTAAATATTAATAAAATATATATACCAACTAAAATTTATACGGTTTACTTCAAAGCGCTTGGTTATGAATATATACTGAGACAAAAAAAGAACAAAAGATCTTAAGCAGTAAAATATTCACCGTTGATGAGTTTATTCATATAAAAGAACCAGAGAATTACATCCTAATGAAATGTTTTCGTAATCTTTAAATGGCAGTCTTAATTTTAGACTCAGACTTAGTAATAATAATAATTCACCTTAGATTCTTTTCACTTGAATCTGATGATTCTAACAATATAAAACTGATATAGTATGAGAATGATATTTCTTTTCAAATGTTTTACTAAATTACAACTACTTCTTTCCTATCAAAAACAATAAAATAGGTATTTTCCATCTCTAAGTTAAAGGAGTAACAATGTTAAATTAATTATTTTGTCCGTTGTAAATCATAATACAGAGTTCGGCTCCTAAATGAGTGCCCTAAACGTACACTAGGAGAACAAATATAATTGTAAAACATAATTCAACCCACCTAAATCACAGGTACAAGGTTTACCAAAGCTGGAAGTCCCGGGTTCAATTCCAAACATTTGTACACTTAAACGTGTCACATCATACAGAATTTATTTTAATTAATCCTGTCGCTCTAGCCGACAAGTGTTAAAAACAAGAAATGCCGAAGTGTTTTAAAATATATTTTAGCAATTCAAATTAGTAGACCAAGACATACAGTATTTTACATTAAAACCAATTATGAGAGACAAGAACAAGCTGTGATAGTAAGAAGTGCAATATGCTAAACATTACATCATAAGCAGCCTACATTTATATGAAGTGTGGTCTGCTCCGAATAAACAAGTGGTCTATGACTGCCACTATATAAATAACTGACAATATATAACTTCACCATATTCTTTTATATCAAATAAGTAAAAAATTTCACATAATTAAAGCATTACCCTTTCTTTTGTTTACCCTGTGTCTTTCTGCTTGTTTTTAAGGGAAAATTATATGTGTTTTTATATAAAGGTATGAAGTTTAAACTTTGCAAAATGATGACCTGACTTGCAAAATGTTTCAAAAATATAACGTATTAGGTATCCAATGGGTAGCCAAACACAATTTTAAAACAGTAATAACTCAAAAACGGGAGATTTTCTGACATTTTTATGCTATTATTGAACATGGTTTATTTATATATGATCAATCGATGCCATGTATATTTCACTACAGCATGTAATAACCGAATAAGAAATGTATATTAAGACGTGTAATTCCTCTGTTCAAATACACTGATCGAGTTATTAATATTATTAAGCTATGTAATAATCCGCCATTTGTTGCATATAACAGATTAGATCAATAGCTCAGTTGTTTTTAGCTATACGAACACTCGTTATATGTTTTTTTTTATTCGGTAAATGTTGTTTTGCCAAAGTGGTCTTTATATTTAGATCTATTTGTTTATGTATTGCAACCAAATACCTACTTTTAAACATACACTTAGTTGCCATATACAATTTTATAAATATATTAATAATACATACTCTGTATTTATTAGTTATATATTAGGTGTGGTGAAGCATCTTGAAAGCTGGGAATGGACCGGACTTTCCTAACAAATTGTATATGCATCAGGCGTTATTGATTGGACCGAAGGAGAGATCAAATCAGCCGAAAGGGATTAATTCAAAGGTAAATATATAGTTTTAGATGAAGAGATATTTAAATACATAAATTTTTAAATAAAAGCATTCCCACAAATCAGTAATTTGGTTTAAATATCTTAAACAGTACATATAGTAATCTCAATTATCTTTAAAGTGTTAATATTTTAATCTAAAAACATTCCAATTCAATGAAAAGCTACGAAAGCAGTATATTTAATTACAATAAACACATTTATGAATAAAAACATCTGAAATCAGATGCTACCGCAGACTTTACTCCTGAAATCTAGAGCCATGTTTGTCTGAACGGGTCCAGAAATTGTCTCTGAGTCGCATCAACGCAAATAGTTCACTTTGAGCTTTTTCGTTCTTCTTTGCCGACTATTTTTGGATCTCTTCAGACGAACGTGGCTCCAGATCTCAGAAGTCGTCTGCGACAGCATCAGAGTGCAGATGCTGAGCGTAATATAAAAGGGGAACATTTGCAATAAATCAACTCTTCCTAACATGACTGCTTTATATTTATATTTTATAAATTAATTTTAAGTTAAAATGAAGAAGGCTATTACTATTATAGCAGAAGAATATTTACTACTTAAAAACTATTAAAGAATTTCCTAGTAATTCTTTATTTCATCAGCGTAGAAATCTTTTGTTGGATTCCTGCGAACTTCATGTAATTCTAGACTAATTATTTCCATTTTATTGAAATAAATTTATTTAGAAATAATAAATATCACAAATCGGTTTGGTACAAAATGTCGTAAATATACATAAATATATATTATAAGTTTCAATATCGATTTCTTCCCTCAAGCAAAGCGTAAAAGCCCAATACCAATCAAACGTATGAGTTTTGGCAAAGGTTCAGGAGTTGTCAGTATATTTATCAATAAATTATTCACTCGGCTTAACTGAACCCTGTAAACCTAGTTAGTATACCACGTCATTCCCGTTTAAAACCTTAATCCCCCCTCGTTAATACCTTAATGCAGTTTAATACCTTTTTTCAGTATTTTACCCAGCTGTCTATAGCTTGACTTATTTACGACCGAATATTTACAACGTTTTGCCTGAATTCCGTGCTCGCTTAACTATGATAGAAACTATAAATAATCTTCTTTTACTTTTTAAGGTTTAATACAATTTTATATTTCTTTGTGCGTGTCTTTCTTTGAATAACAGGAATAAACTTTTAATTTACTTCAAAAGGTCAAGTGTGTTTCTATTAAAATTAACACTGTTACTACGAGTTTTGTAGTATAGATTTCGCTAAGGCTCAGCCAGTATATTGTAAAACAAAGTTAGAAAAACTTAATATACATTTTAAAACAAATTATTCACACATTCTTTGTTTGAAGGTTATTTTTGACGATGGAAGGATGTGAAGGAAAAAGGATTTTTCGGACATTTGCCATCGTTCAGTGAAACAATAAATCAGTAACACTACGTTTCGAGATCTGCAATTTGATACCTTCTTAAGATAAGTATTGTAACCTGTATTCCGTAGTTCTGTTTTAATGATTAGTGTTTTGTATAATTTTTTTTAAGTGCATGTTTGTAGAGTTAGTGAAGTTGACAAACAACATGTAGGTTGTGTTTCCTGACTTAGGCGTGCCACAACGCTTTGGTAAGATTTGTTTATTTTAACCAGTTTGTAATATTATGTATTAGGTTAGTTCTTTACCTGAAGAAGAGATCAGATTGCAGATCTCGAAACGTAGTGTTACTGATTTATTGTTTCACTGAACAATGGCAAATGTCCGAAAAAATCCTGTTTATTCACACATCTTGAGATGATTAAAAAACTATTCCACTAACCACTGTCCTAGAAGTATAAATACCAAAATCTTTGTTGTTTTTATAAATAAAATAGTACTTCAGGTTACAAAATTACCTTTAAATTACATTGCAACACAATACTCGTAACAGCAACACATTATATTATTTTTAAATGCACTTCTGTTTTGTAAATGAACAAGATTAAATAAACAATGAAAGCACAACAACGTATGTTAAAATTAGAAATAAATACATTTTACCTAAAACTTATGAATAAACTGAAAAAGTTTTAGGAGTAGAATAAAATATTTGTGTCTATTTTATTAAAATTTTACATTCCAAATATTCCTCCATGTAAGCATTAGTTTAACATTTTTAGATTTTTAGGGATGCAGGTTATGAAAATTCCTACATATACTCACAACTGCAATGCTAAGTGGTATTTAATTGGATGAGTATTTATACTCTACTTATGGCCCCTCTAGGAGACCAACTCTATATTTATCAGTAATAATGAATCAACCAAACTAAAACTCTACTTGGTGCGTTGTATTGCTAAAAAAATTGTTACGTGTTCCAATTAATTTTAATTGTACGTTTTAATATACCGTACTATTTAATTTTCAACAAGAAAACAAATATTATATTTTAACTAAAAACATATGATAAAGGCACTTTTTTTATCATCTAACTTTACTAAATTAGAGCTTTTAAATTTAGGTTTAAAATTATAAATGTATATAGTAATATGATTTTTTCTAATAGTGATTTGCAATATTTATTTCTGTTTCGCATTGCATACACGCTAAGATACTTTCTCCATATACTATTTAAACATATCTCTGTTCTGTCACAGTTGTTGAATTTTATTTTAAGCCAATCAACAGCTGGTATTATTCTTAACGGCATTAAAGAATACTTAAATAAGAAAGTTCCGAAAGTGATACATGTTTGAAAAAATGCATTGCATATATTTTAGAATGCAAATAAATTGAGCTTAGTTTAAATTGGAACAGTAAATACAATTATCTCCATCATGCAATCAACATTAATGAAGCCACTTGACAGATTACCTTACACCTATTATTTCATTAACCCCTCAAATCCTTATTTTGGGAGTTAATAAATGTTCTTAACAGTAACCTTATTGTTTGGAAACTCATTTGAATGATCTTAATAAAAACAGAATAATGCCTTGGAAGAGACATCTAAGTTGCCTTCATCGAACTCAGTGTCTAATTTATGTTGGAATTTTACAATTTATTCTTAGAATTGATGGATTTCTTATTAAAATATTTAGTTACTCGATATTATTACTCGATGGATAATCCAAATTTAAATATTTTAGTTGAATCTAGCACATATTTTGAACAAGAGCGGGTTCGAATTTTAAATCCATAAAAACTGTTCTTATGTGGTGTTATTAGATATTCCCATAGATTTCAAAAATTTCAACTATTCCTAATTTATTAGTTTAGAATCTTAGAGACAGTTTGCTCTATATGAAGACAGAACCTGGTATTCGTCGAAGTCAGTAGAAACATTTCTTCTAAGAAAAATTAAACCTGTCAGTTTAAACCATTAGTATTGGTGGGGGGGGGGGCAAATTAAGGGGAGTAATAAAAGCGTAAAAGAAATATAAGATGGTTACATTTCTCAGATCGTACTTTTCTTAACTTAACAAAATTAAAACCAACCGCACTTGTAAATGTTTCTTCAACATCAGGTAAACATATATAGATAAACTATTTACAGTCTCATTTATACTTAACTGTCAAACGGTAATATAACTGATTTTCTTTATTTGTCCGACGGTCGGTTTTAGGTTTGCAATGGCAAAACAATATAATGTGCTAAATATATAGTTGTTTTATATTTCGAAACCTTTCGATTCACTCCTATTCCGCCCTCAACCAAAACTAGCGCGGTTGAAAATCATGTACATTGCAAACACTTAGCAATTTGTTCGCGAAGAGGTATGATTGTACTTGAATTTTACAAGGATGGTTTGATAAGTCTGGTAAAAATAGAATAAAATATTGTTTCAACCCTTCGGAACACAATAATTATAACAGCAACACATTATGCTATTTTAATAATCATAATAGCAACACATTATACTATTTTTAAATGCACTTCTACAATGCACTTCTACTTTGTCGTACTCTGCAAAATAATCTATCACAGCGGTGAACACTTCCTCATTCGATGAAAATTTCTTCCCTCCAAGCCAAATTTTCAAGTTTGGGAATAAGAAGAAGTCCCCTCTTCACCTAGATTACACTATTTTTTGAAGTCTGGGTGTGTCGTAAATCGAAACGATGCGGGGGAGGTTCGTTTTGAACTTTTTTGTTCTTCGTCGTCGACTATTTTTTTATCCCTTCAGACAAAAAATACTCCAGATTTCAGGAATTTCAGGAGTTAAGTCTGCAACAGCATCATATTTCAGATGCTGTACGTAAGAAGGAAGGAAAACTGGAGCTAAACTCATCAATCTCATCGAATCAGCCCTACCCTCCTCTGGCTGCTATATGAAAAAGTTGTTACTTGTAAATTATCATCTTAACAAATTAAATTTTTAAATATGGGATGGATTTATAAGATTTATATTTATAAGAAAGTAGGGTGTTTAATTTTTACGTACTATATTGGGCCATATTGTATTCGTTCCTTCCTTCACAAGTAATGAGAATACCAACCAAATTATTTTTTCATCGCTTCGATGAAAGTTTATATCCCCTCATCCCTTCGCTTACTTGGCGACAATCCACAAATTGTATTGCCGGGTGCCAAGTGACTGATTACTGGCTATCTGCTGTGTGTGTGTGTGGCTTTATAACCATGTTGTGTAGAACATGATGATTTGTGTCTAGTCATTTGTGTTTGTTTATAGGTCAAGATGGTAGTGATAACAGGGGATTCTTGTCATATTTTTAGCCAATTTTCCATTTCGCATCATAGCTAGTTTTTATGTATACTGCTGTATTTTTGGTCATACATTGGCGTTGTTTAAAAAAAAATATTTCCACCACTATAAGCTTTATTTTCTAGATTATTTTGATTCGTCGTTGACACTCTTTTGTTCAAAAGTCTAAACCTCACATAAAAAAGAATTCTTTCATACAAAAATGACCTGTAGAGTGTACTAGCAGATGTGGGCTTTTATTTAAATAGTCTAGTTTTTTTCTTGATAGTTATGTTCTATGTATAGCTAATGCAGTAATTTTGTTAGTTAAATTAAAAATAAAGCGTTTTAAATTTCGTAAGATAAAACGTCCAGACTTAATAAACACAAAAAGAGAGTTACTAATTAAAACTGAGTTTGCTCTTTCTGCTTGTAGAAAGACGTTTATCGATCGTTTTCAAAGCTGAATTAATTCCACAGAAGCAGTTACAAGGCTAGGTTTATATAGTAACAGGGTGGAACATTTTTATCAGTGGCCTAATTGTACAATAGCTTTGCACTGTAAACCGAACTATATAACATTTTGGGATTTAAATTTGTAAAGAAATTTGCTTATAAAAAATTGGTTTATAAGCTAATTAAATTATCTATGCACTATCAATCAAATACACTTTGCGTTAAATTACTATAGTTACATGGTGAAAAAATTATATACGAGTATAACAAACGGAGCAGAAGCTTAATGTCGAAATACTAATACAATAGTTGATTAAGTCAAAGCTGGCTTAACATTATTGTCATGTAAAATTTATGTATAGACCTTGAGTTTTATTTAAATACTGACTAAATAATTACATAATCCTAAAGTATTACTCCATGATGGTCTCCGTTTTATGAATGGTAGGAGTGCGTATTGGGAAAACCTCGCACTGAAAACGGCCTTATTAATTCAAAGTTACCCACATATTACTATTGTCCCATACGGTGAATCGTTCTCAGGATTCAATGCCTAGGTCCTTCAATTATCTCACCATACAAATTATTGTTCAACGATGGCGTAAATTTAATGGCATATCGTCTTCGTGGCAATGACATGTATAAGATAAATTCAATGAATTGATTTTTAATAAATTACAGGGAAAATGTTCTATTTTGATATCTCAAATAATTAAATGCCAGAAAGTGCAACTTAGTGAAATTAATATGTCTTATTATAATAAGTATAGCATTGGCATAAGTATCATGTCAATACAGACAAAAAAGTGTGCAAATACTTAGTAGGCTTTTTCACTAATGCCAAGCCCAATTAAACAGGAATTTTATAGATTTTTTCCGGATCATTTGGGCGGAAAAAATTTGTAATGGTTTCCAATAATGGGGCCCGAAGGTCTGAATTTAATTGATTTGCCCGTCAGAGAGGAGAAAACAACTTGAATACAAGTTCTAAGTTGACTTTAAAACGGACAGTTCCTCAATATCTCATTACAGATCTAATGGTATAAGATTTATCTTTGAAGTAGATTAATTTTCCACCGTCGGCAAAACGTATTTAGGCTGCTTTGCCAACATTATTTATTTAAAGGAAGTTGGTAAATAGCCCCAAATAAATTAATCCTTTCAATATATAAACTTTATCTCAGGTATTTAATTTTAAGAAAAGATTCTGACGATAAAAGTGACGAAAATTATACAATTACTATTTTTTATAATCTTAGAACTGAAAAATTATCAGTTATTAAAATGAGACTCATATGTAACGTTATTATATACAGCATACATTAAGATGACTAACTATAACGGTTGAATCAGACATGACCAGAAAAATATATCGCCTACATCTTATTGTGTGTTTTTAATTGGCTAATGAACAAGGACGTTTAGTTGTCAATGTTTTCAATTACGGATGAACGTATTATGACGGTATTTTTGTTGGGTTTATAATACTCAGTATGAATTATTGAATGTATATTTTAGAAACAGTCTTCATGGAATTGACTCATATCTGTATTGTAATTCCTGACACGCCTATCTCAACGCTTTAATATGATTTGTTTTTAGTAACTTTGATTGTAGTTATGTTTAAGCTTGATACCCTATTATAGGAGATATCGTGTTCCATATCTCAAAACGTAATGTTACCGTTATTATCTTCACTTACTTTATCACTGTTTTCTATCACTGAATGGTAATAAATATTAGGAAAGGCCATGTTACCTTTACAAACGTTTCATCATCAAAAACAAACTTTAATTTGTTTCCACGTCAGATACCATAGAAAGCCCAATCCTCCAGTATTAATTGCAGCCCCAATTACTGAGCTAGACGTCTTAATTTTATAGATAGGCTGTGGAAATCAACAATAAACCAATTTTATCTTTTCATCCCGTAAGGAGTCTAGTGACATTAAAAACAATTTTATATTTGTAATTTTATAGGTTTTTTTCACTAGGATAAGATTTTCAGGAAGTCTTTCAACTCAATTACACCGTTGAAGTCGTTTGCACCGTTGTAATTATTTTAAACTAGTTTTGTCCTTCACTTATTTCGATATCTGGTTTTCAATATGGTGACCATTCAAAATTTCAAAAGGGGTTTTATACAGAGTATCCCGTAACTAGAGAAAGGTGTATCACATTATTGCTCAGTTCAAGACAAACACATGCCACCATGAGCATGGGTCTCCGGTGCTAATTTTCTCATTTGTCAGTTCATGTTTTTTTTATTTATATATCAAAAATAGAATTAAATTCCCACCAAACTTGGGTTAAAATTTGAAAGTATCATGTCCAGTTACTACAAAATATAATATGATATTGTTTGTAATATTTTCAGAATAAAGACCTTTTTAACTTTTAATATTTTAAAAACTAGCAGTTTTAATCAGGGATTCCGAGAATAATATTCTTTATTGAATTATATAAAAATTGTAATGACACTTAATAATAAATAACTGCCTTACAGCATAGTTCCTACAACGACATACGCCCATCCTTAAGGTACTCAGCGAATATCCAATAGTACAAAACTGATTAAACTGTCCTGCTTGTTAAAACAAATATTTCAAAATATGTAAAACCGCTTAAGATCAGCTCTAACTTCATTATATCTCAAAGTAAATCAATACCAGTCTTGGGCAAGAAGTGCTGCTGTGGTAAGTTTTATCAAGTTACAAACCGTCTACCTTGAACTTATGAATAGAGTTTATAAGTGAAGTTTCAGTAAGATTTTATTTCGACTGACGTAAAACAATGAAATTTTTCATTGGAAAATAATTAAAAATCAACTTTCTTATGGTTATTGTTAAACTTTGTAACATAGAAATGGAAATCAATCGTCTGGTTAGTGTATAAAATATTCATTTACAAACATTTTAAAATATTGCATTATGAAATGAGCAATATGCTTGAAATGTTGCATGCAACCTGAGAAAAGCCTATTGTGATTCACTTGAAATAAAATACTACTACCTTGTACTTATAGCAAATACTAAGCTAGAAATCTTAGATTGTGTTGTATAGTTTAGTCCTCAATCTAATATTTTGTACCCTCTGATAAATTTTAAGTGAGAAACATGTCCTGTGGAGAGTAAAATACTCATAAATAATAACTGGAACAATGTTTAGGAAAACATTCAGTTTTCTAGCAACAGATTAATGGGTCATTATAATCATACCGAATACGAAGTAAAGTAATGAATAGTACTGACTTTCAAAACACAGATTATTTATGTCATTATACATTCACTAAAACGTCTTTGACAAATCTTAGGGGGTGGCCAGATGCAGGTTGGTTCTAGAGACGGATTTTCTAACGTAGCAAACACAAATGCCTTTTTCAGTTGGTAAATTTTAATCGAGATAGACGTCAACGCCATGAAAGCCGATTATTTATAAATCTGACATCCTCACGCTTTTCTGATATACTTTTGTTCTTCTAACTACACTATAACTTACCTGTTTCGTGTACAAACAAAAACTATTGTATAAGTATTAATTATTTGTTACAAACAAGTAGAAGCAAATATAATCTACGTAGTGAGAATAAGCGGCTCAATGTTACTCGTAATGGAATATTTGGTATATCAAATTCCACCCGATATATTTTATATAACCAGTTTTTAAATAACAAAGTTAAGAGAACCGAATCTAGATAAAGAATCAGTTACAGCAAACCAGGCAGATAATCGGGGTAAACAGGTTGTTTCATATTTTAAACTGTTAAATTAAACAGTTACTAGCAGTTATCGGTACGGTACTATAATACTATATAATTTGCAAAAATCTTTATTGGTTATTTATGTAAGTATATTTATACACTAACTAAATTTATTTCTGGGTTATAGGAAGCTGCAAATAGAAAAATAAAATATATCGACGCCATATTTGTTTCTGACCAAAAACCGCAAGAGAAATTGCCACCTTGGTTGTCACTAAAATATGTTAATAATAGTTCATCAAGATTTATGTTTATTTAACATTAGTTTTGGTAATAGAACTCCAAGAAGCATTGATCAGTATATACTTTCCTGAATGAAAAAATATAATCTAGATTTAATTTCAAAAAAAGTTTTATAATCATTTTTTATTAAAAAATATTATATTAATAACACGTTAGGAAGTAATGTTTAATTAATACATAAAATGTCATCGTAGATGTAAGTTACGAATGTACAATGTCCTATACTGTTCTCAAATTATATTTTCCAACTAGAATTCAATTATAACAAAATAAACTTAGCCATAAAGTGGCAAACGCTTTAGAAAGAAGCAAATAACGAGACTGCTAAGAACATCCCTTGAGATACAAATCTAATTTATCTACAACTTAATGGAACTCACCAGCAAAAGATGTCGTGATTACACGGTTCAGTTCACTTCATTTTTATTTTTTATTGAATTCAGAAGCCCGTTTTACTTGTTAGTTTTTGTCTACTTCTGAGTAAAAGGCAAGAGGTTTTGAGGATAATAAGTATTCAGAAAATATCAATATCATTCTAGAGCACAGATCTGTTTCAATGTTCAGTAAATTCAATATTAAGACACCACGATATGCTTCAATGGGTAGTAATTTTTTAATTTATTGGGATAATGGGGATAAAAAGTCGTTGGGGGTTAATGGGGCATGTGCAACAATTTTTTAGTAATGAAAAATGTTTAAAGATCAACACATTACACCGTACTATATTCAGGGAAATATTTTGAAATTAAAATAACAACGATCAATCAAAATACTAAATTTAGTTCATTCAATTTTACAATCTGGACTTCCAAAATATTTTTCAAACTATTTCCAATTTATATCTCATGATAGTGTAAGAAGCACTCGCTCTGGTTCTCGTACCTTAAGAATGCCCCAACACAGGACTGTAGTATTTGATAGATCTTTTCAAGTGATGGGTTGTCGTCTGTGGATTTCCTTCCCCTTAGAAATCACTTCCATTGAGGGAGATCGGCGGTTTGTGGCGGCACTGAGACAGTTTGTAGCATGAACGGTTGGTCGGGGCGGGTCCGTCCTAGGGGTCTGTGGGTGTGGTGCTGGCATTGTGTGTGAGGAGTGTGAGTGAGATAAAACACAATAAATATTTTTTATTTCTAAAATATTCTTATTATTTATTTATCAATTATTTTTATTAGGTATTATTAATAGTTTTTGGTTCTTATTAAAAATTGAAGTTGTAATATTATTTTGTGTTATGATTGTATAACTATATTTTTATTTATTTTATTTTTAGAAGTATCATATTTATAATTTTTTAATGTTTAGATTAATGTTTAATTTAATGTCTTTAGTAAAGTAGATTAGTGTTAATATTAATTTGGTTAATATTTGTTTAATAATTATTGGTCAGACAGGTTAAGTGTAAGAAAGGGCTATGAGGCCCTAACGTTGCCTGTTTAAATAAACAATTTTTCATTTAATTTCATTTAAAGGTACATTCTCCCCTCTCCCCTTCACCAGCGATTCTAGTGATACTACTTGTGAATGTTCAAACAACACTGACAATGATATTGATAATGAGTGTATACATTCATTACCAGTAGTGTATGAATAACTGATTATACTACTTGACTTATAATAATTAATTTGATATTTTGGTATCTGTTTTGTCAAATATGTAAGAACAGATCTTTTTTATTAAAAGTTTCAATTAGAAAATACTATTAAAAGAAAATTACGTATTATTCATAAACGTTTGGCATTTCCTAAAACTGCACTTTTTAAAATTTTCGCTCCAGCACTCTTGATAACATTCAATACTTATTTATGAATTTATTTACATAAAGACAATTTTATACTATTTCTAAAATAACAATCTTAATGAAGTTTCACTTTACTTTAATTAGTCCAGACGAATTTCCTTGTTGTCGTGATGTAAGAAAAATCATCTGAATACCAGTTATTATATTGTGTAAATGGGAAATATAAGGCAACTTAGTATTCACATTGAATCTGCACCTTTTTACAGATAACAAGATTAACTTCCATGATTATGAAGTGAAGAATGTGGCAGACCTGGTCTGCAGAAGCTTGACAAGGGTTATTTCGCTGCGTTGATTTTGTATTGTATTGTCATTATTTGGCGGTGTTTTATTTTCGGCCGGGTGTGTCGGAGTTTCATTGAAGCCAGATGTATTAGCTCCGTACATCAGCGGGGACAGTTTACTGTGAGTAACTGAATGTATGAGTCAGTAACTAACCCAACTGAACACGTTGGCCACTGCAAGCTTCATCACAGGCAGCGTTATCATCATCAGCGCAGGCAGTGTGCGCCGCTGCCAACCACTGCTCGCCGCAGCAAATTATCCCGCCTGTGACTAATGCTGTAACCAGACCGGCTCAGCTCTAACTGACCGCTGCGAGTTGTTTGTTGGTGCGCCTTCAATTTTGTACTGCAATGAAAACACTCTCCTGCATTGCCGGCCTTGCGGATTCTTGTTTGAGGGCGTTTTAACGGCCTTGTCCTGCAGTTTGTGTTTACTAAATATTACTGACTGTTGTTTTTCATGGCTCATGTGTTCGGCGCATCGCTTGGACGAACTGCTCTTGATTGATAAGCTGCTTTTATTGTATAGTTTAAGGGTTACTTTGTATTTAAGTGTAGTAAATCAGCTTTAATTTAAATGTGCTTATTTCTTGTATACATTACTGATTTTCTGTGATTATTTGTGCTGTAAATATTATTGTATAATTAACTAGTGACCACGTATATTTTATTAATTACATACAACATGCCACCAGTAACTAGAGGTAGTGGTATGCTTTAATTGCACGGATGGTTTGTACCATTTAAATGATGAAGTAATTGAACTGGCTTCTAATTTCTGCTCTGAACTTAAAAAAGTAGGGAGCAATTTTTGGTAATGACATTGTTGAAAAGCTTGTACCTCACATATCTGCCATTATGGCCAAACTAGACTCTACAGAAAAGCTCTGTAGGGATCTAAAAATTGAAAATGAAGGTCTTTGTTATCAATTACAAACTGTAGAGACTAAGTTTACAGATCTCAACTCTAGTTATAGGAATAAATGTAACGAGTGTGATGCTATAGAAGATGACTGTGATCTTGAAATAAAAAGTCTCCAAAAATAAACTAAGTCTTTGTAAGCAAGAAAATGTTATTTTACGAGACCAAGTGAATAGTGTAGAAACTGGCTGTATTTGTGGTACTAAGTCAAAGGAGTGTTCTGGGTCTGATGTCACTCACAACACAAACACTGTAATTTCGGAACTGGAGGTCAAGATTTCTGACATGGAGGCAGAACGTGGCAGATTTCTGACCACCGTACAGGTGTTGGAAGCTAACATTAATTATTTAAATAGTGAAATTGTAAGACTGGAGGGGGAGGTGCTGTCGGGGGCGAGGTATGTTGGTTCTCCCGATCCTATGGCTGAACTGTCTGAGTCTATGGATGGGGGGGAGATGGATGCCTTACTGCCCGTCCCCTCTGTTTCTGGTCAAAACCTCAACAGGTTCTGCTTGTTTAGAGCTTTCAAGTGGCGACAGCCTGAATTTTAAGAATGTTTTATTGATTGGAGATTCAATCATACGACATGCAGGTAAAAGTAACTCAACAAAAAGGGGTCATGTCGAGTGTTGTCCTGGGGCTAAAAATTAATGATATCAAGCAGAACTTGTTGAAGCTAGTTAACAGGCAGTTCTCTGTTATTTATTTACATGTAGGCACAAACAATCTTATACGAGGCCTACAAGGGGGGGCCTGGCTACAATGGCGGCCATGGTAAACGTCCAAGCACTTCACAGCATGGCGGATTTTGCTGTACACTGTAAGGACTCAGTTTCCAAATTCCAAAGTTTTTGTAAACAGTGTACTGACTAGAACTTGACATTTCATACAAGGCCCTTTTTTCACTTTAATGAACAAATTGAGCTGATGTGTGGTAACTTTGGAGTCACTTATGTGGAGGCTAACTGCTCTGTAGGGAGGCGTGACCTGGCCCGAGACGGACGACACCTCAATAGGAGAGGTATAACTCATCTAGCTACGCTTTTTGAGTCTGTTTTCATTGCGGCATTGCAGCAGTCTGAGGGTTTTGAAAAGGTGTTGACCCCCTTGCACAGATTTTTTATGAGTGGTCCCCCCGGGGACTCTGCAGTGGCAGATCTTGGACACCTGGATAGCCCACCTGATACTGTAAAGATTCTTCATCCAAAATGTTCAGGGTATAAATAACAAGATTGATAATTTTCAACTTTTTATTGACGCCGAAAATGTAGATATAATTTGTTTATCTGAACACCACCTGAGAGATTTTGAGTTTGAGGTTTTGTCACTGCATGGTTACACTGGTGTTACAGCTTTCCGTAGGAAAATTTATCAAAAAGGGAGGTGTTTGCATTTTTAGTAAACCTTCAATAAAACACAATGTTTTAGATGTCCTCCCGATTTTGTCAGGAGGGTAGGTGTGAGCTTGCGGCAGCGATTTTTCAGTTCAGACAATTTCCTCTTCTTGTTGTTAACCGCTTATAAACCGAAACCTTTTTCAGCGTCAGTGCAAGAACATGAGATGTTTTATGAATGTTTATCCGATTGCCTCCAAAAAATTATAAATCCAGAAGTTAGAACTGTTGTTGTGGGTGATTTCAATGTTAATCTCTCTGTTGCTGACATGAAAGTAGATAGTCTTCTATCCATGATGGCATCTCACGATTTAAGCAATAAAGTAAATTCATTTACGAGGGAATTTAAAAACTCCCGGTCCCTAATTGATCACGTATATACTGATCTTTCTGAAGACATTTTCAGTTGCTCTGTCGTGATAAATGCACTGTCCGATCACCATGCACAAATCTCACATGTCAGGTATTTATCTAGTCCTGATTGCCCTAAGTTTATGCTTAAGCGATCATTTTGTAGAAGATAATGTTCGTATTTTTAGACATCTTCTGGGTGGGGGAAACATGGCATGATGTTTACGCAGCTAGAACAATGGATGATAAGATGAGCTTGTTTATGTCCTCTATAGAGTTTTATTTCATTCAGGCTTTTCCTGAGGAAAAGGGTTCGGATTCGTGGGGCGTTCTCCAAATGCCAAAGTGTCTTTAAACCAAGGAGCAAATTGAGCTACGTGATTTGGTTGCGCATTGGTATTATAAAACTAAAGACCTGAGTTCTTCTGATGAGAGAAGAAAACAATACCTTTCTTTTGAAGAGGAAATATAGGGCTAGTGTGAGGGAAGCTAAGTCATCTAAAGTTAAACATTTACTGCAGACTTCCTCAAATAAAGTTAAGACTGTGTGGGACATAGTGAACGAGCATAGAGGTAAGGCAAGAGTTTTGGCAGATATCCCTCGAACCATCAAGGATAGTAAAAGGAGTCATTATTAGGGATCCGAAGGACGTTTTCTAACTTGTTCAATGATTTCTTCATTAATGTGTCGAATGCAAGTTCATCTTCCATATCGTTGTCTCTTCTTTCAACAACAATCATGTGCAGGGGTGTCTTCATTTTTCTTTTCACCTGTTTCTGAAGTGGAAGTATCTGACATCATCAGATATATAAAAGCAAAGGCTTCTTCTGGCTTCGACAATATATCATCGAAGCTTCTTAAATCATGTACGGAGTATTTTGTTAGGCCACTTGCTCATTTGATAAAATTTTTCGTTTGAAAATGGGCTGTTTCCTGACATTTTAAAGTTGTCTATAGTGAAAGCCGTTACATAAAAAGGGGGACTGGTTGAGGAACTTGATAATTTCAGGCCTATTTCGATTGGATCGACATTTTCTAAGGTGTTTTGAGAAGGCAGTTTTGATAAGGTTTAACGGCTTTCCTGGAGAGTAATAAAGTTATGTTTTGACAAACATTTTGGCTTTGTCAAGGGAGGCTCAACTGTGAAGGCAATGTTTGCTCTCTTGGATAAAGTTGTTTAAAGCTCTTGATGAAGGACAGTTTTCTACTGGTATCCTTTTTTGATTTGAGAAAAGCATTTGACATGGTTTCGCATGAACTTCTTTTGCAAAAGCTTGACAGAGTGGGTGTGCGTGGCTTGGCAAATCAATGGCTGTCATCTTTCTTGAGTCAGCGTAGACAAGTTGTGGAAATTCCATACGTTGACGTAAATACTAGGAAAAGATGCTTTTCTGACGAGCAGATTGTCAAGACGGGTGTGCCACAGGGTTCCATACTTGGACCCTTCCTCTTTATTTTGTATGTGAATGACCTCAGCAGTTGTGTTTCGAGGGGCTTGTTGTGTTTGTTTGCTGACGACACATCACTTGTAATTGATGAGTCTTGTCGTTTCAATATGGAGATAAATACGTTTGTTCAGTGTAATTCAATAGTCCAGTGGTTTCAGAGTAATGGTTTGGCCGTGAATACTGATAAAACTACATTGCTAGATTTTTCAATTTCATCAAGACGCAATGACTCTTTTGAGTGTTTGGGTTGGCGATACAGAGGTTTGTTCTGAGCAAATGGTCAAGTTTTTAGGCCTAATTGTCGATAGGAATCTTAGCTTCTCCTTTCATGTAAATCATGTCGCACGTAAAGTCTGTGCTGGTATTTTTTGTTCTTCGTAGACTTTCATCTTTCACGGGCACCGATGTGCTTCTAAACTTCATATTTTGCATTAGTTTATCCCTACCTTTCATACGCTGTTGAAATTTGGGGTTTTGAAAATTGCAGAACAAACCATGTCTTTCTTTTGCAGAAGAAAGCGGTGAGAGCTATTGCTGGCATCCGTCAATCAGAATCCTGCAAATCACACTTTAAGAACTTCAATCTGCTTACTTTTCCAAGTATATATATTTACCACACAATTGGTCTTTTTTAAGCAAAACCAGGGCATTTTCGAGTCACTAATTCCGCAGTCCGGACACTGTCCTCAGAAATAGCAACAAATTAAATATTCCCCCCCATGCAACCCTCTTTTTTCAAAAATCACTGTTTTTATAATGCCGTAATTTTTTATAATTCTCTTCCTGTGGACCTAAAGAATGTAAATGAATAATGGTCTTTAAAGAGATCACTGAAGGCTTTTTTAATAGAAAAAAATGTTTCTACACCCTCAGTGAATTTATTGGAAATAAATAGTCTGTATGATGTAAAAATTAATTAGTTTTAATAATTGATTAATTATAATATATAAATATTAAATAATTGATTAATAATAATTTTATAGATACAAAACTGTACATGTGGTTTTTTTTAAATATTTATGACGCAATCCAATGCATGTTACATGTCTGATGGAAATAAAGGATATTTGATTTGATTTGATTTGAATAAATATAATTTTAACGAATTAAAGACACAAGCAAATAGTTCTTAGTTTTTTGCGGCCAGTGTTATGAATATTATCTAAGTTGCCTGGTTCACATTCCTCACATTTTTGAGTTTGCATGCAAAAGTACTCATGTATTACAGCTCATTACGTTCTTGAAATCTCCTGTGGGCAGACATATATACATGCATTCATTTCGCAAAGAAATTTATTACCTTCTCCTGAAATTTAAAAAAAGAACTGTGTCTGACTATTTCAATTTTATTTAAATCCCATGGACAGATATTTACCATCTTAGACCTCATGTCAGCGTAAAAATTAAGTTTCATGCAAACTTTAAAGAAGTCTATAAATTAAACCTTTATCGAGATATCTTGCGGATCTTTGGGCTATATGTGTAACATGTGTAACTATGTCTCATGCTACATTGTCTTAACATTATAATCTATTTGTTGACAAAATTATATCTTGTTTTATTCTCTAGCCATTTTCGTTACCCATAAAATCAACGTAAACATTTTTCCTGACTTTCAACCAAAAACTCCATTCAATGATATCAACAATAATCAGTCCCCCATGATGCCTACATAGACACGAAGCTATGTGTAAAATATATTTTTTCTCAAGATACGGTGCGAGTCTTATAAATTAAAAATATAATATGAAAATTAATAAATATTTAAAAAAATATAATATAAAAATATTTCCATCAGTCCGAGTGATGGGCTTCGTTGGAAAAGTGGCTTCTTTGTAATTAATGGCCTCTAACAGGCTGTAAGCTGGATGTTACGTGAACCAATAAAAGCCGTTTGAAATTGAGCCTGCCCCTGTCGCAGAGCTTGTCGTGACGTCATTGGGGCATATATATCATAAGAAATTGCTTACACATATAAAATATTGCTATCAATTTATATTCAGTTCATTAATAATTATATTAATACAAAATTTTTACATTTTTATTGGCTAGACAAGCAGTAATCTGCATATGTTATGAGTGGTAGGCATGTTACACCATTAGTCGTTAAATAGTTGTGGGAGCTGACCAGATTATCATATAAATAGCGTCACAATACATAATTACGTCAATTAAAAATTAATTAACTGTTCAACGGCTTTCTTTTAACTATTTAGTTCATTATTGCCATATCTAACAACATGAATGCCACGAGGCCTAAAAATTAATTATTTACTTACGTTTTGTACTAAAATAAACTCAAATTTAAATCAATGATTTCATAACTCAAAATCAGTTAACATAGGCCTTTTTAATATTAATGCTATTAAGCAAAATCAAAAACAAAATAAAATATATTTACATGTAGAATTTAAATTACATTTACATTACATAAATTAATAATTTTATTTCTCTACAACGTTTCCAAGAAAGTTAGCTGGCATTTTTCGTGAATTCTCCACAAGCTAGAACCACACGACGTTCTGTCACCGTGGTATAATATGGACTTCAGACTACATGATAATTATGTATGTAAGCGTAAAGCGGAAATAATACTCAAATTTATGATGAATAAATCCAAGGAAGCCTTTTGAAGGAAAATTTGAAAGCAACCTTATATGGAAAATGTATTTTAAGGACAAAAAAGATATTGGATTTGAATTTACATCTATTGTAATTAATGAACCGTTACCTTTTATTTCAAACCCTCCCAAACAATCTCAGGAAAGCCTTTTACCTTTTGGCCCCAGGAACAGGATAATCTTTTATTGTAAATGTCCTCAATTATTCTATTGTTAGCCTCTAAAATTATGAACCTTTAAACGACAAGTATTTTCTAATGACTTTATATTAAAATTGCAATTTACTGAGAAAACGTGATTAAACTTCAATAAGAATATGATAATAATACATATACAGTTGTTTACGATTAGTTATTATTTGTAATATGGTAAAAATATACAAATTCCTAAAAACAATCTCTACGATACCTCACATAAGTTCATCACATTAATAATATACTATGTAAATTGCTATAGTACAACTACCCTTATGAAAACAAAACTTATTTTTAGAAAGAATTATTTCATAAATGTTTCAAATATTAGTGAGAGCACAATATTAGACCAAAATAAAACAAAATGTATACCCGATCCTTTAATATAAAAAACATGAAACCCATTTAGAGTATCTTCATCCACGTTTTATACTTATTCGCAGTTAAATCAAACATGTAAAAGAAATAAATCAAAATATATGCTAATTAAAATGTATGAGTTTTAATTCAAAGCCTTTGGTTATGAATAATTACTGAGACAAAAAGAACAAAAGACCTTAAGCAGTAAGTATTCACCCTTTAATGAGTTTATTCATAGACAGAACCAGAGATTTACATCATAATGAAAGGTTTCCTTAATCTTTTAATGGGAGTTTTAATTTGAGACTCCAACTTGTTCACCTTAGGTTATTTTCGCTTAGGTCTTATCGTTCTAACTACGAGTATATTAAGCGATTAAGAACGAGAAAAATATAATTAGTCTCTTAAAATGTATTACTATAATAGTATTATATCCGATGTTAAACATGTTTTTTCAATATTTTGAGTTAAAAGGAATATGTTTTTAAAATAAATTATATTGCGATTGTAGTTTATAATACAGATTTGAACAGTTAATGTGCCCTACACGTAAATTAGAACTGTAATAATAATAATACAACCTATCTAAATCACATAGAGAGAATGTGAAATATTATTTGCAAATTTAAGGAAAAATGCGCCAAAACTGAAGAATCAAATCTATCAAACAATTCTGTCACTCAAGCCGACAGAAACACTTTTATGAAATTTAAAATATATTTTACCGCTTAAAATTGGTGGACCGAAACTATCAAAGCTTCAAATTAAAACCACATATCCTTCAATTTTAAAAACAATTTTTATAACTGCAATAGATTTCATTTAAAACACATAAACATTATATTTAAAAAAATCTACCCAACTTCCATAAATACTGATACTTAGAAAACATTTTAATCTACATAACTAAAAATTTAAAAAGAATTGTACATGATATTGTGCCTCATTTTAATTGTATTTGAAAAATAAATGTTTTATATCCAAACCATGTGCCTATGGTAATAAAGGATAGTGTAGTTCGTATATACGTAACTGACAGACAGATACACCCTCAGGTTAATTCTGGCTTTGGAAAATTCTGTTCCGGTTAGTGTTAATCCTGGCTTGTGGTTCTCAGCGGTCCAGGTACGCCAATGATTTGTGGCTGAGGATGCAATTGTGGCCATGATTTCACTACGAGTTTATAAGTATTTGTTCCACCGCCAAATGTTAAAATGTGGAAGTGGCTGTTGAGTGATAGAAAAGGAAATTGCAGCATTTTAGCCTTGTTTCAATGAACGATGTGGTAGACCTCTTGCATTCGTATGGTTTTGATCATAAATTATTTCCTAGAATCTAGCTTTATTAATCTCAATAATTGGTATGCCACACACAACTGTGATATTAATAAATATTTTAATGTAATACTGAGTATAATCCAGAGATGGGATATACTTGAATAATTGTGCAAGTGTACATTAAAATGTATATTAAAAAATTGTATATTAAAATGTGCAAGTAGCTGTTGAGAGAGGAACTTTTAGCATTTTAACATTGTTTCAATGAACGATGTGGTAGACATCTTGCATCCGTATTGTTTTGATCATAACTCTTTCCTCGAAAACTAGCCTTATTAATCCTAATAATTGGTTTGCCACACAAAACTGCGATATTAATAAATAATTGAGTGTACTATTGAGTATAAACCAGAGATATACTTGGTTTAGTGGAAATATACAACGTGGAACTCATACAACTGTTATTTGACTCATCCCGCGCCATGAACGTTTGTGCTGAGCGGTTTCATGGCAAGGTATCAAGTTTCTCCAGTTTATTTTAACTGAGATAAACTCTCAATTGTAGAACGATGCTATATTATAAATAAAAATAAAAAAGATAAAATAAAAAATGTTATATATCATCTAAACAAGAATGGTCAACTTGTACTACAACTTGTTGGCCTTGCAGCTTATCTCTTTTCAAACGCCCTAAACTAACACCAATCTTTGAATAAACCAATTTTTACACAATGGAAACACAGCTATATCTGGCTATGCCTTAATTTGGTCGATACCACCAGGTTGCATGGGAGGCAGTCGCAAGTTGTTATATGAAGAATTTATTGCAATATTCATGTTTATATATAATATACTACCTGTATATTTATATACAGTATGGTCTATTTAGAATCTACATGCTATCTATAACGTACGAATAACACTTCAAAATATGACGTTATAGGTCATATGTCATATGTACATGTCAGAAATGTCATTTAAAGTATTGCATTTCTTATTTTACCGCCTGTGTGTCTTCTAGTGTATTTAAAGAAAAGTTTTATATTTAAAGGAGATAAAGGTATAAATTTAAAACTTTTCAAAATTTTTAAGCGATCTGAACAACTTTTCCGAGAAATATCATATTAGATTTCCAAATGGCAGCAATAAAAAAATTTGTAAACTCTAATAACTCAAAAACAGAAATTTGTATGACATGTACGGACGGATATTAAAATGTGGTTTATTTTTAAGTGATTAATTTTATGCCATATTTATTTGGCTGCAACAAATAATAACAGATTAAGAAAGGTTTTACTCAGTGTAATCTCGTAATAAAAATTCAATTATTAATGTTGTTAAACTACTGTTTGATAATAAGCTGGTTGTAGCATATAACAGATTAGATTAATAGCTCATTTTTGTAGTTATATACACTCGTTACAGTTTATTTATTCAGCAAAATTCTGTTGTCGATTGGATTTTTAAATTAAGTTTTATTTACTTATTTACTGCAACTAAATATTAACTTTTAAACCTACGCTTAGTCGGCTTACACGATTTTGAATTATTCTTGTTCATGACTCAGGGCCTTATTGTTGGGGCCAAAGTAGGTATTAAAACAGCCAAGAGGGGTTCTAATTTAGATATATTTAGATCTAGAGCTATTTAAAAATATCTATATTATAAATAAATAATAAATAAAAATGCCTTTTATTTCCAAGCGTTTCTCAGTACAAGACTGTTTTTCGGAATAACTTAGGTCAATCCTTATAAATATTTAAAATAGGTGCAACAAACAATATTTAACAAGTACACACTAAACTTAACAGTAACTAAATAATTAACTAACTTAAACTACATAACTATTTTTATAAAAATCCTTTACTTTTATTCTAAATGAATCTAGTTTTACTCGTTTGAGGTTTTCGGGGAGGTCGTTGTACAATTTTGGGCCGAAGTAAGAGAAGCTCCTCCTACCGAATTCCAGGTTCACTTTTGGAAAGTGTAGCAAGTGCGTGACATGACGGGTTCTGTATTTTGAATTATAATATATTATATTATTATTATATTATAGAATATTATATCTTAATTTCTACGTTTAAAGTGTGTTATTGACGATGGAATGTTTGAGAGGATAACAGGTAAAGCGTAAAGCCCAATACCAATCAAACGTACGAGTTTTGGTGAAGGATTCAGAGTTGCCAGTATTTTTAACAATAATAAATAACTTCACTGGGCTTTACGGAACGTTAAACCTAGTTTATGCCATGTCATTTCAGTTTAAATCTTAAAACTCTCTTTGTTAATACCTCAATACTGTTTTGTCATAGTTTTATATTATGAGTAACAATAAATTTAAAACTTCTAATTTATTTTCGAGGGAAATTAAATAAACAAGCTTAATATAAGAGTCAGTTTTTTACCATGCTGTCTGTCATAACATACTCTCCATACTCTCTGGGTATATTTACAATATGGTGTTTTATACGGTGAGTTCCATACTGGAGTAATTAGTGCAGAAACTTACAAGTAGATCATTAAAAGAGTCAGTACTTTACCTAGCTGTCTATGGCAAGGCTGAGTATATTTACGACGTGGTGTCTGAGTGCCACGCTTTCTTAATTATAGTATAAACTTTAAAAACTCCTTTTTACTTCTTGATGTTAATTAACATTTTATTTTTATTTCTGCGTGTGTGTCTTTGGATTAACAGGAATAAGCTTGTAATTTACTTCAAAAGGATTAGCGTTTAACCATTACCAATAACATCACTACTAAATACGAGCTTTTGGTGTAATGATATTATTGTCTGAGCCTTATAAAATTTTTTACTTAATTAGTAACAAAAAAATTTAAATACTGATTAGAGCCCCTATATAAGACCAATTTTGGATTTAGCAATTTAGGTTACATGTCAAAATAAAATTCAACAAATGTGAGAGTAATTTTTTAAATTCCATTTAACTGGACCATGAAATCTTTGAACAAGAAATATATGGTTTTTATAGTGTTGCAACTCTTTTTAAACCCCTTAGTGTGTACTTGACTTATAACCGAACTTCAATAATTATATTGCAAAAGATATTAAAAAATAAATATATAATATAAAGTTTTTTAGTTTTCAAACAAATATTTCATACATATGGTTTTAAAATTGATCTTCAGATGAATAAAAATTCCCTCTCCCTTGACAATTTTCTCTAAAGATAACAATTTTATTAGTTGCTAAAAATAAAATAATACTACAGATCACAACCATACCACTAAAATTAATTTTAACACATAATGCTTTTGTAACAAAATATTACATACCACGTTTATTACAGTTCGAAATTCCATGCTTTTTAAATGCTCTTTTTCATAGTGAATCAACAACATTTATAAATTCCTTTAACAAAACATCGTTTATTAAACAAAGAATAAATAAAATGTACTTAAAACTTGTGAATAAAATTTATTAGTAGGGATAAACACAAAAATAAGGAGTTTAATAACATATTTATGTTTCTATATACTTAATATTTAATATTCCGAATATTCCTCCATGCAAGCATCAGTTTAGCATATTTGGTTTTTTAAAGATGTATATTATGAGAATTCTTAAATTGCAACATGCACTCACACACTGCAATGTTGAGGTATGCAAAAGTAAATTTTAACTTGATGATTATATTTTTACTCCAGTTGGAGCCTCTCTAGGAGATCAACTTTATATTTATCTGTAATAATACATCAGACAAACAGCAACTCTACTTAGTGCTTTGCAATACTACAAACAATGGTATGTGTTCCAATTAGTTTGAATTGTATTATTATAATCAACAGTTCTATTTTATCTTTAACAAAAAGGAATATTTTATAATTTTTACGTACAAAACATTTTTTATGGTAGAAGAATTATATAACCTTCTCACTATATTTTATATTATTACTTTTAAAATTACCAAATGTATATAATTATATAACTTTCTTTCATGTTGATTTGCAATATATTTATTTCAGTTTTCCAGTGTATTTAACGCTAAGATACTTTTGGTAGATATTATTTAACATATTATTTTGGTTCTGTCACCGTTGTTGTATATTATTTTGAGTAACTCAATAGGTGATATTCTTAATGGTATTATAAAATACCAACTAAAGAAATTCTACAAGTGTTTGAAAAGTAAGCACCGCATAAATATGTGGTTTAAACAAATAAATGACGGTCTGTTTTAAGTTTTTCAAGGAAAAAAAATAATATGATAAAAACAAATTTTATATGTATATATCAAACACTTCCGATTCACTCCTGTTTCTCCAGCAACTAAAACTGGCGCAGCTGAAAACGAATTGGTTTCTTAAGCGAAATTTTTTTAACGATTTAAACAAAATCCAAATTGTTGACTCATACAATGCTAATTGGCTCTTTCCTCCTAGATTATAATGTGCGTTGAGGAATTAAAAAAAAATACTTTGAATCGATCGCAATGCACGGACACAAGATTAAGTATCGTGCACTGCATGTTGCAGCAATGCAAGAACATTATACATAATCCTAGTACTCTTAAAAGTTCCAAAATAGCTTTGTACCACGAGCTATTTTTACATATGACTAAGAAACATTATGAATGCTGCAATCACTTATCAGTTAGTTTGCAAAGATATACGTTTGTACTTGTATTTTAGAAATTAAGTTTAATGGCTTTTTCACAATCATTATCCTAAACTGTGATATATAATTCTAATATTTTTCATAACTTGCCGAGGTTTTCACAAGAGAGCGAGGAGTGTTAAATCGTGTTTTTTTACACATTCAGCCAAACACAGAACGATTTATTGCAGTAACTTTGTCCCTGAGTCCCTTGTTGATCGCACAAACAGGGGATATATCTCGTCTGGCTGTATGAAATCTCTGTCTGGAGATGGCACTTTGTGTCATCTCATTTATACTGTCAATACTCGCATTTTATTGATTAACTAGGTTTATAACTATAATTTCACAATTTAGTACATCAAATTAAGTAATACCAAAAAACTTTCAGCATGTTCTTAAATTTCACACACCAAACTTTTCGATTTAACATAAACTAAGAGTTTTTTAAGTTATAAAATTATTACAATCATATTTAAATTCAAAAGTTTTTTGTTAGAATGTTTTCTACAAAGTTTCTTCTAAGATTCCCAATATAGTAAATAATTCAGTTATAGTATTTTATTTATTTTCACTAAACCTTTTCTACCTCAAAAATTTAAAACACCTTCCAGTAACAAAATATTACTCGTTGTTAAGTGGTATGAGTTACAACGTTTACAATCAACTTGCATGCTAGTAAAATACATCTTGAAAACCGGGGACTTAAAAATGAGAAGTTTTACAATTATCAATTAACACTTGTCAAAAGTTTAAAGTTAGTTATTTTTATTCAGAAAAAAGGAAATTGTTAGTTTCGAATTAACGCAATTACAAAAACATGCGCTAAAAGCTGATATTCTTCTCCTTACACGCTTTATACCCTTGTACACAGACGTCATAAGCACATAAACTCCGAGGCCATTAAGAAATATCCAGGAACTTAAATGTGCCATGATATGGGAAAAGAGCAACAAAACGGAGAATTTCAGAGAGAGCAACTTAAGTACACTGAGTCACTTGTGTAGATTCTGTGCACCCAAATCGCTGTGGAAAAATACATTACCTCTTAAAGGTAACATAATTGATATCTACCTTATACTATTATACCTTGTTGATATTTACCATATCAGTCATAGGTTTTTAGTCTTATGCAGGGCCATAAGGAAATAGCCTCATCGAAATTTTTCGAAATCAGCATGAATTGACTCTCACCTATTACTGAATGCGTACAATCGCTATTTTATCCATAGGAGACTTTGATACTCATTGAAGATCTATCATTAAGTAGAAAAATCAGATCCGTAGTAATCCCGCATGATTTTGTCTGCCAAACACGAGAAAAACGATCCACGTAAATGTATGTAGAAGTATTCCTTGTTGGATTCCAGTAAGAGGATTCCAGTACTCCAGTAAGAGTGAGCAGTAAGTGATGAAATCATCAAAAACGATCTGAAAAAAACTAACGTTTTCTATCCTAAATTACCATAATACATTAGGAGATATGTTAAGTTTTCCTAATAATAGAAAGTCGAAGCGATATACAAAAACAAAACTGCGTTTTTAAAATACCTAAAAACAAGGGAACGATGTATAATTTATTTTAGTGAACATAACATTGGAGGTACTCAACGGTTATTTACTATTGTGGAATTCGCCAATCAATGTTATTTAAAAATGTTTGAAACCAGTGGTGTAATCTACACAAAAAAACAAATTATATTTAAAGGTAGTTTAAAAAATGTATTTAAGGTTGTATTAAATCTATATTTCTATTTCACACATATTTTAGAATGTACAGTATTCTCCAAAATAATCATATTTAAAATTAGTTTTTTTCAATTAAGAGCAAAACATATGTTATATTATTATAGCTAAATACTTTTAAAACGTAATTCAAGTCTCGAGCTACATCAGTTTCAACGTTATAATATTATCAGATGACAGTGAAAAGAATCTAAAGTGAATTCTCGCTTACAACTTTGAGTCTCAAATTAAGGCTACCATTAAAAGATTAAGGAAACCTTTCATTAAGATGCAAATCTCTGGTTCTTTCTATGAATAAACTCATGAAAGGGTGAATACTTACTGCTTAAGATCTTTTGTTCTTTTTATCTCAGTAATTATTCATAACCAAACGCTTTGAATTAAAACTCATAATCTTTAATTAGCGTATATTTTTATATATTACTTTTACATGTTTGGTTTTAACTGCGAAATATGCCTAAAACGTAGATTTATTATATTTATATTTTGTAACTATCATTAATTTTTCAGTAATGATTTTGATAAAATATTTAAATACGCATAACGTAGATAATAGTCATGAGCTAAATTGTAAGTTAACAATAGTTTACCACGAGTATAAATCTCATCACTATAGAGGTCCACAGTTTTTTTTTTAGAAAAATATGTTTTTAATTATCATTCTTTAAATTACAGATAAAAAAGATTCTGCACTTAAATGGAAAATTTTATTTAACTGGAAAAAATTGTAAGTATTTTTTAATGTGTAAAACAGTTTTAAGTTCGTACCATTTATTGTAATATCAGGTTTAAGATTATAGATTATCATACCATTGATACAGTTAAACAAAACGCTACGAATTTTAAACGTTTGAATTTAAATTTTCTGTATGATTTTCAGCCTGTCTAACTGTCAGCAGCATTTCTCAAGTATAAAATGAGCTGTAGACTTGAGTGCTTTAGCGTACAACCTCACCGACGCGACGTCTGTTACGAGGAATGGCGTACATCTACACTACTTTAAAAACATTTCTAAACTACAAACTTACAACGTTACAATCTGATACATATTATACTAAAACGACTACGCTAGTAAGTCTGAGCATTTCTCAATGAAAACAAACATGGTATTATACAAGTCAAAACAGGTTAAAAGGAATCAAACGAAGGCTGAAACGAAGGTCCTTAGAGCCTGTCTTCACAGCTTTCTTAAAATGCCTTATGGATCCATGGGATTTTTAATAAAATTGCAAATATCAAATATTAGATGCAGTTCAAATAGAAGTGATGTTAGTACTGGTTATTTCTATAACTAAATGAAGGAAAATTTCAGGAAACAGTCATGCCAATCTACGTACACCTTCCATAATAAAAAACAAACTTTAATTTTATGCGTGTCGGATTACAGAGAAATACAAACCGTACTTCAAATTTCACTTCATAGTCAAGCACAAATTAGTGAGAAACATTATATACAAGAACTTTCCAAAGGCATTTAATTCATGTTATTATATTTAAACATTGCAGGAACATTTTATGGGCTATCGGATACAACCGATCTGAAGAGAAACACTGCTTTTTGCAGTACCAACTACATTGAAGCACTTGTTTTAATCAAGCATCAATGGTATATTCTCCACCAATAAGGGAAAACATGTTAATTGACTAAGTGCTCTCTACAAAATTTTAAAAACACTGATGTGTTATTAGAGTCATTGATACTTGAATACACAAGCCAGTTCAATTAAATCACTAATCAGAGAGGCATTGATACACGGGATATACATGGGATTATTATAAATATAAATTTAAAGATTTAATTAGATTTATTCCTGCAACATCTTATTCTCTCGTAAAGTTATTCAGCGATAAACCAATAGCTGAGTCCTCCAGCATTAATGAGGAAACCATCACCAGACTAATTTTAATAATTCATCCAAAAAGAAACATAGTGAAACTTTTTGTTACTAAGACAAGATTGTCAGGAAATCTCTCACAAAAAATAAGTATATAAGGACGTTTGTACTGCTTTTGAAGTGACGAAATACTTGGCAATAATGAGTACAAGTTAGGGATTGGGGCCCACCTCCTAATGAGGTACCATGGTGCAGCCACTATATAGGAAGATAATAATCACTATCTCAGGTATGCCGCCTTAGACGAAACAGACGCTTTCTGTGTTTTAATTGCTACCAGTCAAAGCAGGCATGACTCTTCTTCACGTGTAGACTTAACACAACGTGTGGACATATAAAACACTAGGAGGCTCCTCCAATTTCAAATATCATCGTCATAAATAAAGTAGATCTTCATGTTAAGTGATCAATTCACCCTAATATCTCAAAATTTGGGGTTACTAATGTATCTTCTCTCGACATCAATAACAGTTATATGTAAAATACCTTACTGACTCATTAATGCTTAAGCATACGTGAGTGGAACAGTAGGCATTCATCACCATTGTGGACAGATAGTACATGCAGAAAGATGCGTTTTATTACATAACAACGCTTTGACTAATCAATGGACACTATATAATACTCTTAAGCTATCGAATATACAGGCCATGAATTTGTATCACTGCTACCACTAACATTCGGTTAATGCTTAATATTATAAATTTAACAGGCAGAAAGATACGTGAATATTTTTCGACAAAAATAAGAGTTACCAAGATGGATCAGGGTGGCAGAATCAAGCCACCGAGATAAAACCTGTGAGGGATGGACTTAATTTCCTAACGGCGTGTTTATTTGTGCACAGTTTATTTTGCTTTTTTATTCTACTCAATATTTATACGTTTAAAAAATAACAAATACCTATTATTGTTTTAAATATACTTCCTTATTTAGTGCTTGCATACATTTGTATTATTTACAGTTGGAAAAAACTAAAAAAAACAATCAATATTTTTAGTATTAATCCAAAAAAATAAAACTGATATTTGGTTTGCATGATATAAACACATGTTTATTTAAACATTGTCTCTATTCGAAGGCCATTCGCACAAGTTACATTGTGAATTTGCTGAAAGTAATCTGTACTGATTTCTACTTATATGAACTTTTGTTTCAAACACTTCCATTCTTAAGGCGTAATAAATATTACCTAGTATCATTAGTTTATGATGAGAGCTTCAGTGACGTGAATTTAAAAACGGGACGCAAATATCCAAGGAGGAGTGGATCAACACACACCATCATTGAACTCGAACTGTAGGTCATATAGAACTGAAGAGTCATAGGCATATAGGTCAGTTAGTTCTCGGGATATCGTGTGGACAGACACAAGTGAAGTTGTTCTAGCCCTCTAGTGGTAGACTTCGCTAACGCTCAGCCAATAAATTATTTCTATCAACCAAGTAGATGCCCATAACTTACTTGATGCCAACAGCAAGACAGCTACAATTTAATGAGCTAATTAATTAAAGACATTGCCTTTCTTACAGCAATGATTTGAATTATACTACTCTATTTAATAACATTTTAATCGACTGAAATTTTTCTACATCACTGAGTGTATTCCTGAATTATTCTTAACACTTTTTTTCTTTTTAGTGTACTATATCCTCGTCCGGATAACGTTTATTGATTCAAAACTATCCAATTAATAAGACGTTTTTAGCGTTATAATTCGTGCATCTCTATTTCATAGTAGTGTTAAAAATTAACTGTGGGATTAAAATAGAACGCCATGAGAATGTATTGAGTTCAGCTAGTAATCTTATAACTGATAAACTACCACAGTTAAACTTTACACCATAGAGTAGACAGCATACAGAACTAAAGAACGACTAAATATTATATAGTAATACAATAGCATACATAAATAAATAAAAATTATTGGTAAAACGATTTAAATGTAACAGTGTTCAATATTTGAATATAAACACAAGTTTGCCCTTCCACACGTGTTAGCTCATTTACATTTCTATGGTCCTGTACGCTTCCTGAAAATTTTACTAATCAATGTTATTAGTACGGTAAGGATTAAATGTTTTCTCTAATTGCACGGTTACCTATTACTGTAATACTAAACAATATTTGATTTAAGATGTATTTAGATTCTGTATCATCGATTACAGAATAAAATGTACTTAAACCAATACATTAGCTAAACTAAGTGATTTGCTCACATTCTACGAAATACATATTAGTTCGTTTGTTAGTTTAGAAATTGTAAAAACTGGAAAGCTCTTTTTATGGTTTAAGATATAAAATAAGTTTGGTATTTTGTTCCTATTTTTGCTGCGTGAATGAAGAAATATTGACATTTGAATGTGACAAAGAAATATCAGGTTTAAATCACAATCAAATTTATATCAGAAGGAGTTGTGTTATTTAGTTTTTTGAAACATGCATATTTTGTTAGTTTCGACTTAAATTAAAATAAAAAAATGTGGATTAACAACCAGCATTGAGACTGAGGAGGATTAGCTGAATTTATGTATCTCCGGGGAAAATGCTTGATTTGTATTCCATTTCCACCTTCTCTATCTCCATTTCATATTGCTCACCAAGTATTTTCTTTTTAGTATAATATTTGAAGTTGTAACAACGATAAAACTCGTAATTTAGTTTTTTATGTGTTAGTGAAGAAATCAACCAAATATCAATTGTTTTTATTTTTTTTATTTAGATATCCTTTCAACTGTTACAATCGAGTACTAAGTTAAACAGGGATTCAAATATCCTAATTCTATATTTTTCGTATTAATATTTCGTATAATGACAGAAATAGGTTTTATTAAATCATATTTCAATGTATGAGACTTCTTTTCCGCTTTAAGAAGAGTTTATGTATTTTGGCTATAATGACGCCATAGTGTTCCAGATAACAAAAACGCTAATATCTGATCTGATGTAGGTGACAATAAGAGATATTTTTACTATTTTCAGTCGTCTTCTTGGACGTAAATAGTAACATGTATCAATGTAAATAACTGTTACTCATGTTATGGTGGTGGATACATTGCAAGATTAAATATAAACAAATGTAATAGATTAATATAATTTGATTTCCTTCATCGTATTCTACATGAATTTGTAACACTATAATTATGGCGGATACTGCAAATTGAAATCATAATAGTTTTTTCTTATCACCACCTCAATACCTTACAACATACATCCACAGTTTTTCCAGCTTACAGTTTCCAATTGGATTGTTAGATATCTAATTATAGTACAATTAATACAATATTAAACCTTTTTTTATCATATCACTCATATGGGGTTGCCAATATAAAGCTTAATTTTACTCCATGACATAAATAACTGCCTCTTCGCCTTGTCGAAGCCAATCCTCAAGTTGGAATGTAGCCAAAATCCCAGCTCATAACGACTCACTAACTCCTGATGGAGTCCAACATAGCGTTAAACTTAACGCAATTTAGTCTAAACATGTTTAAGGATTAAATTTTTACGTATAGGCACCACTGATAAGACCGAGAGTGTTATCAAATTATATAAACTCATTTGAATTCCATACAAAAAAGTTGGAGAACTTATAACTAGTTGCAAGTCTTGTAACTTCATAGCAGTTAGACAATTAATAGTTTAACTCACCACACAGAAATCTGAATCTTGAATGAACCATAGAAGATTAGAAGCCCTGACAATTATGTCATAGGATATATGATCTCGTAATGTCACCCAATACCACCACTCTTCTGGATCTCTGCCTATGTTCTTCTACTGTTACACATAAATGTGCTTTTTCACCTTTTTACTTTTCTAATACTTTATCTGGATTTTATCGAGCTGAAACTGAAGAAATTAGTAGTAGCCAGTGCTAAAATTATTTTCTAAAGTTTTACATATTTTTTTATTTTGTAACTAGGAAAAAAAGCTGAGGAATGTACACCTATAAGGTCTTCTGTGGAACTTCCGGTATTTATGACGGTTGAAGGAAATCTGGGTGACTGAGATCCGATGGTAGATACAGTTTCCATGAGTAGGGGGGATAGAGGTTTATGTTTCAGTTATGTGATCTTGAATAAACGCGTTCTCTAATCTCCACCTACTCCAACAAACATTCTTGCAGGAAAGGATAAAAGTACAAAGAAAATTGCACATTGAGTAATCCAATATATTAACATCTGTGATTACTATACATTTATTTGGCAGCCCGGATGTAAATGACAACACCGCTTTGTGCTACTCAGGGTAGGTTGTAAATTCAGGTCAAATGAGCACCATCCTGGGAAAATGTTACAGGTACCAAAGATAAATTCTGTTGTTCTCTCATAACTCCAACGGAAATTAATATAATTCACATTAACACATTCTTAAAAACTGTTTAGGTACGAATCAGGTAATTTACCGAAAATTAAATTAAAGCGGCGGAGGAAAAAAGTGTTGGATGCGAATAAACAGAATATAACTAACTTTTTAATTTCTTTTCTTTAATTTCTTTTTAATTTGCACTCCAAATAAAAATACTTGTAGTTGAAGAAAATTAATATTGAATGTATTGTACAACACTAGGTTCCGGATACTAATAGTTCGTTTATAGCCTACATGGATACATTTCCTAAGTCATAAAAATACTTGTAGTTGAAGAAAATTAATCTTGAATGTATTGTACAACATTAGGTTCCGGTCACTAATAGTTCGTTTATACATGGATACATTTCCTAAGTCATAAAAATACTTGTAGTTGAAGAAAATTAATATTGAATGTATTGTACAAGATTAGGTACCGTGCACTAATAGTTCGTTTATACATGGATACATTTCTCAAGTCATAAAAATACTTGTAGTTGAAGAAAATAAATCTTGTGTAGTTGTATACAACATTAGGTTCAGGTCACTAATAGTTCTTTTATACATGGATACATTTCCTGTTCAGTTATTTATAATTTGCTCAAAAAGTGACAAGCTAAGTGTTGTTTAACTACAGCCCTAGGACTAGCTCTAAGGCTTTCATATTAACTGAAGTTTTAAGTTGTGTAGGTTAAGGTTCTTCACCGACCTGGGTAGTTATATACCATTACATATTCATACATTATCATTACTTACATACGACGGGGCTCCCCGTGCGGCTCTAGGTCAGAATATACCGCAGTACCGCTGCGTGTCGTAAGACGTGACTAACAGGGCGGAACGCACTTGTCCGTTTTGCTTAACAGTGTTCTCTGTGAGGGAATTTTAGCCGGCAGTCCGTGGAATAATGAGCGGGAGTCCGGCAATACTGAGAGGACAACGAGCCTGTCACTGTGTGCCAACAGCATTCACAAAAAACTAGGATAAAATTATGAGAGCTTTTTCAATGAGTATTGCCAACTCACCGGAGTTTCCCTAGCTTCATACCTTGATTCGTACAAGGAGGGGACACTTCCAGCTCTTTCAAGGCTCCCAGGGCTGTAGTGGGATCCATAGAAGAACGGGCCACTTACTAATCTCTTCGTTGTCACTAACAGTCGGAAGAATAGTTGGAATTGTCAACAAGTTTCGAGGAACTCCATCTGTCTATCGCACACGAGACAAAGTTCAAGCGTTACTACTACAGACAACAAATAAATAGAGATTTTGTTGACATATCGCTCATCACAAGATAAGAGTCAAGGCTGCACTGCTACATCCAACGTGTTATACACAAGGTATTAAATACCCACAAACCTTGGTAGAGAGAAAAGAAGACCACTCCTGCCTCTTTGTAAAGCGGTGGAATCCAAGACAAGACTGGTACTACAAACAAGACGACAAAGGGGAAACCTTTTGCCAAGCTACCGCTACCGCAGCATGTCACCCCCAAAGCAACTCCGACGGTAAAACTGACTGCTGGAGTGTTTAAGTGATGTTCGTGGAATGACTTAGACAGAGACCACACGATGACTCCCACCAATGGGAGAAGCGGTAGATAAATCGGACGATAGGTCCACGTTTTACTGAACCAGATCACTGTTTTATATTGCAATTTAGAGGCGTAATGCACCAAACTTGTGTTTTTAAAATGTAATTAAAATTTACTGTTTGCTTTAATCACGCTCGATTACCCTTCTAAAACCTTTTTAGCTAATACCTAGAATTTAAGTGTAATATTGATATTACATTTTCGATATTCAATTGGTGTACGCTGCTCAATAACCCCTACTTCACTAGGAACGGCCGTCTTTTGTATATACTGTTATGTATGATATATTCATTAAATCCAGCTTATCACTGCATTCAAGAACCAAACACCGGAACGACAACAGTTAAATAACAAACACACATTCACAGTAGTATAATTTTTGGCTTATAATACTTATTTATTTTTGATCTGCGATAACCATTACAGGGAAATAATATTATGCTCTACGGTAGGTGTATATTATATACACCAAAATTAAGAACAAAATTTACTATTTGGTTTGTTTGTTTCAACTTATTTATTTGACGTAAATATTATCCTTTCCAAATATCAGTAATTAATATATGAACTGAAAAAGTATACAATTGGTAATGCGAATTCATCATTACTGCCTGTGATAATAGTTGGTGTAGGACATCTTTGCAAGTCAAAAAGGTTTTGAACACAGGCCTCTTAAATAACATCGGCACGAGCTCAAGTTGCCGTTTTATGAGTCTGAGATCGTAAAGCTATAATTTCAAGCTACATTTCCTCTTTGCTCTACTTTTCTGATCTGGAAACGATTTAAGTTATGTTTTCCAGTACTAAGTAAAGTTTATATTTCCTATTGTGCCCTATTTTGTATTATTAGTTGGAATTTATGTTTAGAAACAAATATTGTACTTTAATGTATAAAACAAATTTATTAATAAAAAAGATAACTTATTTTCAGGTTTGCCACTGCTGACAAAGTCGATGACGATTAAGTTTAAGAAGGAAGAGTCCTGCAAACAATAAGTAAGATATTACACCATTATCGAGTTATATAGATGAGTGTTTGTGAAAAAAAAAAATATTTAAGACAAATAATTAAGGAAATTTACGTTCATATAAAACAGTTTTTCTATTCATTAATTTACAAAATAAAGTATTATACAAAAATATTTGTGTGTTCAAGCCGCACACTACACTCTCAGGTGGCTTATGACACCCCCTTGGGTCTTGTCTGTGGAGTGGGATCTCCTAGGTGCCGTTAAAGCTCACATGCATCCAATGCTTAGTCCCTGAGTGGCCCAGGCCTCTGTAATGTTCCCTTAGCTTTAAATAAAACCAATACTATTGACGTAATTTAACAAAAAAATCATCTTTTCGTGTTTCTTTAACGTTAGTCACATTTCAAATATTTTCAATGTAGCTTATTAATTAATTTATAATTTCATGGAACCAACTGATAAGCAATGATTCAAGTATCAAGTACCAGACTTAAAACATAATGTCTTTGTGGGCAAAATTCATATTTAGCAGTATACAGTGAAAACCCTAAAGGTATTAGCTACATAGATTAATTTATAAATTTCAATGGTAAACCATTAACAAAATAATGTTAAAATTAAAATATTTTCCTACTAAGATTTGATTAATCAATACTGCAATAAGCAAGACAAAAAACATTCACAACAGGTAATATGATTTAAGAAATCTATAAAAAATAATAAATATATATGAAAGCAAAAAAAAATGTCTCAACTATTATCCAATCCAAGGGTAATAAAATATCTCTCCCTCTCGCTCTCCCTTCTTTATATATTTGCTTTTTTATTGTTTGAAATAATTAAACCTTAAGTTTTGCTTTAATTTAGCTTTTGTATGTATTTTAAATTCTATAACAACAAATTATTTACCAAACAGAAGTACAAATATAGAAGTAAAAATACAATCATGATTCTTATACAATATGCACAATACAAAATGCTAATTTATGAATATTGCACTAGTTAAAGCAATGAGTCCTTAAGGCTGTAATTTTCAGCATGTATAAAAGTCAACAAAAAATAATATGAATAATACCAGTGAGGGTCTCAATACTAAAAGCGAATGCCTGTCACTTTATTGATGTTTATCTGCATTTAAATGAGACTCAATATGAAACTGTTTTGTTGCGCTAACGAAAACACGTCTATCCCACGAAACTGATGACGTCAATGTGTTCAAAATTCAATAACAGAATGATTGCTTTTGGATGTTTCATTTAAAGTGACACAAATTACCCATTTGATTAAATGTTATCATAACCGATGTTGTTCACAAAGGGATAAAATAAATTTTTTGTTGTTAGTTGCGTAATGTAAATTTAAATAGTTGTTTTTTATTTACTTTTCATAATGATCTATACAGAATTTAATTAGAATTTAAGCCCACAGATGAAATAGTTTGCAAGATTTCTTGCTACAAAATGCATTAATAAACATTGTTTATTAAATTAGATTTAAATCATTTCTAAACATAAAATTGACCGTGAGCCAGCGGGGTACTGCGTGCATGAATAGTAATAACACAATAACATTTTTTTTTAATTCAATGTAAAAGCTCTATGTAATAATAATGAAATAGTACAATATACATTTTGATCATTTCAAAACTTTATTGTACTTCTTGCACTTTTTATGTGAAATATGACTGGAAGAAACAGGATTTGTACATTAAAAAACATACAACTTCCTTAATACATAATGTATTAACACACCTTAAGTTTTAATTTATAAATAAACATGGAAAATAACTAATTTACTCACCATACACAACCAATTCGTATTTTGTTAGTCTTGGTAAGAAGTTATTAGTTATAATGTCTATTTCCTCATGAAATTACAATTTTTATTTTTTTTTATTAAACGTGTATAAAAGGGCTATGAATATATTAATATTACGAAGACTAATAAGTAACAAATTGTAACAAGCCTAAGGGCCCAGTGGCTAAGACGGGTTATTGGAGGAAATGCAAATCTGCCCAAACCCTTCATAAACTATGCAAAATTCCTAAATTCCTATTCGCCAATAGAAAGATCATCTTCGGAACATTCACTTACTATTTGTATCGCCAGACATTGGCTTCACAAACTGCTCTCTGGAGAGCATGGCAATAAATACTATGCCGCTTCATAAAACAAGTTATATATAACTGAAAGTTCTTAGTAGACAAGTAATGTCTAAGTTAAACTTACAATGAAATACCATCAGGTAACGTCATGCTTTACAAACTCTAATAGCTTAAAAACTTGCTTTTATTCGAGCATGTTAATTGCGTCTGTATTTGTCAATAGTAATTATTGGGTATTTGTTTTAACTATCGTATAAACTAAAATTCACAGTATCGCACAAATCTCCTTTCTTTAAGATTTTGGAATGATTGTGAAATAGTATTAATATATTATTTATTTACTTACATAATATACAAAGTCTGCCCTTGAGACATTAGTTGTACTTAATTTATACATACAGAGTGGATGGATTATTTTGTACCCAATTGATGGTCAGCAATAATGAACATGTTTGCGGCATAGTACTTTGAGGTTTTAGAGGTTAAAACATTGGCTTAATATTAAGTCTCCAGAAACCTCTTCTGTATACAAAACTATACATATCAGGTGCTACAGAAATTTCTCCCTCCGCCTCCTGCTACATTTTCCGTAGAACTTAGTAAATTAAGTATTTAAAATATGTTTAAGCATGTTAAATTTAATCACCCTTTCTCCAACAAAACCAGTGGAAAATACTCCAGACGTAAGAAGGCCTACAAAGCATAAAAGTGAAATTTACTGAAAACACAAATCTACTATTTCGAGAAAACGATTATTTTAAACCACTCAATCTAAATATCTGCCATTTTGCTTTCCAAAAAACATTAAAAGTAATAAATCAAGTAAACGTTTTAAATTGTACTATTATATGACCCTCGGTTATTTTATTTTCTTAGATTTTCTTTGATGCAACACCTCAATAAAACAGAGTAAGAATAATTTGTACCATATTTCGAATATCATATCTAAAACTATTTCCATCCTGGATATGTATTTTGAACATAGAATATATACATGGAGCAATAGAGACCTGGCACAGAAAAAAGTACTGCTAGACTGACTCTAATATTTCCAGAATAAATATTCTCGGCATAATTTTTTTGGGCATCATAGAACTTGCATTTAAATCGCCACTGAAAGCTAACATTTATCCACCTGGTGCAGAAAAACGGGTGAAAGAATGACGATCTAGAATTGTGATAACGCTCTCTCTCCCCAGGGAGGGTGCGTGAGAAGCTTCTCGCAAGTTAATAGTTTGTTCTGTGGTGGTGCTTTGGTTTGAGCCCAACATTTTAACTTCCCTTCAAAACTATTGCAATGAGTGAAGTGTACAGTGATTTGAATAAAGGGCCAATTAGGTCAAAGGGACATCAGGGCTATGTTACTAAACCTGTACTGAGTATATAGGGACCCTACAGTACGTTACGAAAGGGTTAGCACACACAAGACCGGACTTCACTTTTATATTTTGACTCCGATATCAATGTACTTCTTTGATAAACAAATAGAAACCAATGTGCAAAATTTTAGTTCTGTAGGACCTTTCTATCAAGAATTATAACTTAGAAGGATAACAGACAGACAGACAGACGGGCCTTTGACTTTTTACCCCAAAATCAGTAAAGTTCTTCCTGGGAATAAGAGGACTTTGTATGTAACAAGTTTCATGTCTCAGAACCTTTACATCAAGATTTATGTTACACAGACGGACAGACGGAATGCCTTATAATAATAATTAAACAATTAATATGTTTATTTTATGTCATATTTATAAAACCCAGTTTCGTACTCTGTATCAGTATTATTAGAAATCAAGACTGAAGCTCTGCTCCACAGCCAACACATGCAAAACTATTCAATCTATTCAGAGTTGGCGGCAGGCAGGGCTGGTTGCGGCTGGTTCCAGCGAATCCAACTTTCTCTATCACAGTTTGATTGCTTTAAAATTAACCCAGCTAACTTCCTCTGCTTCATTACATCTCTCCAGTGAGCGAGAGTTCTGGATGGCTTAATGACTGCAATGTATTTATATTTAAAACTCTTAACTGTGTTAATTAAGCACAGATGTATATTTTGGTAGTCATTGATATTTAATTACTTGCTTGTTGATTCTATGTTTCCTAGGCATATTGCTCAATAATAAATATTGAACCCTTGAACTATTAAGAACAGCCTATTTTGGCTTGGTCCATACTCACTTGGAGTACGGAATCAGACTTTGGGGTAGCTGCTCTAAATACAAGCAGGAAAGGGTATTTAGACTTCAGAAAAGAGCTGTCAGAACCATCTTGAAATTGAAAACAAGAGAGTCGTGTAGAGAAGCATTTAGGGAGCTTAGATTATTGACTTTACCCTCCCTCTATATCTTGGAGGTCGCCCTGTACTGCAGGTCAAGGTGCACTTTGACTCAAGGCAGGGATGTTCACTCATATGATACTAGAGGTAGGGACAACTACAGAATTCAACCACACAGAAGTACAGCCTTCGAACGGCTGCCATCTCAAGTTGGCGTCAAAGTGTAATCAATTGCCTTCCTGAATGCATCAAAAATCAAAACCTGAATCTTTTAAAGACTCGTTTAAAGCATATTTTGGTGTCTAGTGCCTTTTACACGATTGAGGAGTTGTTTCAATACCGCTGGGACAATTAGTAACCCCCCTACCCGATATTCTGGTGTTGAGAGTGTGATTGTTTGCATGATTGTTGAGAGATGTACGTATGTTTGAGTGAGCTTCAATGTGTATGTTTGGCTACGAAGAATATGACGCTTGCAACACGATTGTAAAATTGTAAAAATGCAATTAAGAATTTATTATTATTATTATTGAGAAGATTATTGTAATTTACTAATTTCTTTAAACGTATAGCATCCATTTGTGCCAATTGGGTAAAACTAAATACTTTTTATTATACTTAATTACTTTTTATTGGCCTTTTTTAAACGTATATTAAAATTAAAAAAAATATTTATAATAAAACTTGTGCTTGACAATATTAAATTTTCTGTAAAACCCTTATTTTTATGGGTTCTGGTTAACTATCTTCAAGCAATTAAATAATTATAAAAATATTTTTACGGGTAAATCCTTTGTTTACTGCTAAAAAGAGATGTATATGCCTAAGTTGTCAGGTTTAGGGGTGTCTTCCATTATCTTGAAAGTGTTGAAAAATTTATCTGACGGGCATAAATGTGGGCTGAGGTTGGAGTGAGAAGCTGTTTGAGGTGCAAATGGGTGTAAAACAGGGGTTTATTTTGAGTCCATTTCTTTTCTCATTATATGTAAATGATATCCCAGATGTATTAGAGGGAGGTTGTATTTTTGAAGGAACCAGAATCAAAGTTTTTCTCTTTTACGATGACATAGTTTTAGTAGCAAGGACGCTAACGTCTTTGCAAACCATGATTACAATTTATAAAGGTATTGTGAAGATTGGAATTATCGTATCAATCACAGCAATTCTAAAATCATGGTGTTCTGGCAGTAGATAAACTGAGAAAAAAAATTTAAAATGGTTCTATAAGGGTAAAACAATTTTAATAGTAAATGAGTAGAAGCTTTTGGGCGTACTACTATCAACACCATTATCATGCGAAGGCAGTTCACAGAAAAAGCTAAAATGTCAAATTTTATAGTAAAAAAACACATGAAAAAATTACTTAGTGACGAAAAAGTTCCACTGAGTAAACATTATTTATATTTAACGTCAATAATAAAATCAATTACGTTCTAAGGGTGTCAGATTTGGGCAAGCTTGGAGAACGACCAAGTAGACATGGCATTCATAGGTTTTGCACGATTTGTACAACAGGATTTACATTAATTTACTCACTCTTTATTTCACTCACGATCTCCACAAGACAAGCTGAAAATCAAAAGAGACAAGCCTGCTCACTAATTATACTGATTAGAACCTTTAAAAATAAATAGTACATGAGTATGTCAATAAACATTTCTAAAACTGTACATAATTTACTTACAGTAAGGCTTCCACTCATCTCAAATAAGCCGTAATATTTAAATGTTTCTAATGCTTAAAACTGTTTTGGACAATGTGGAAAAATAAAATGTGATGTTGCTAATTTAAATTATAACTTTTGTTGTGTTAAAGTAGCCAACACCATTTTTAATGAACATGATATGTTCAACGTGTTGCATTTTAATTTTCCGAATAATAATAAAAGGATTATTGACAGACTACACTGCAGAGTTGGTGGCTGAGCGTGAAATAAAGAAAAGACAATCAACTAATGGAGCATTGCCAGACTGTAGTACTCCTATCTTTCAGCTTTCGTAAATCTTGAGCAACTATTTTGCTTTTACCAACGACACATACCTACATGTCTTTCTTGTATTAGTCATAATTGCTCATGATTACAAGTGACTGGTGTAGAGATCGACCAAATAGAAATACACAGTGTATAGTTCAATAATGAAATACGTACATTTAAACCTAAACACACACTAAATTGCCTGCGCAAGTGTTATATTTACTAAGAGTCACATCAGTTAGGAATAAATAGTTTTTTAACTATACGGTTTAAAATAGCCATAAGTAAAAAAGGAACATTTTTACGTCCTACGAGGAATATACTCGATTTTAGCAGTTCTGAAAAGTTCAAGTTTCAGAAGTTCAAGTTAAAAGTCGTATACTCGTATTGAAAAAAATCGAATTACCAGTAATACGTATTAGTGATTAGTCTAAACGTGTTTTTCAGTTATTAAATGTATAAAGAGGTTTGTTAATGAAATAAAGCAGCTGGCGAAATTTGATACGAGTATATAATTTAACACACACACAGTCTGTGAATTGAAACATCAGCTTAGCAAAGCCAAAGCAAATTCTGACTGCCTTGTGCAAATTCAGACACTGGCGCGATTTACCGCTTTGAGCTTTGTTCCGAGGCGGTAAGAACAAGGTTTAATACTCTCTATTCTCTTATAGAATTCAAGAGAATTTAACACGTCTTTATGAAATGTATCACCTAATAGAGGAATGTGTCACGTTATGGTCTATCTAGCCTATTTAATGTCCATTATACACTTTTTCTTTATTTATAATCACGGCAATGCCATTTTAAAATTCTAATATTTAAAGTATACTTAATATAATATCACTTAAATATATATTAATACACATTAATTCCACAAGACGGCTTAAATAAAAAACATTAAATATAAATAAATTGATAATAAAAAGATCGACTATTGATGCTGTCACGAGTCTCATTGATTCTGTTGTCGATGGTTTGGAGAGGCGGGAACATCTGCTTAGCATATTTCTCGACCTCTCAAAGGCCTTTGACTGTGTGCATCATGAAATACTGTTGCACCAGTTATGGTCAAGCGGTGTTCGTGGTTTGCCTCACAAATGGCTCTCGTCATACCTAAATGATAGAGAGCAGTGTGTGCAGATCGCGAATACTCTCTCAGGAAAAGTTAAAATGCCCTATGGAGTCCCACAGGGATCGATTTTAGGGCCTGTACTATTTCTCGTCTACGTCAACAGATTGAGTTCATCAATCCATAATGGAAAGATGATTCAGTATGCTGACGATACGACTCTCTGCATTAGATCAAAAACCAAACCAGATCTTGAAATGAAAGCCTTTGAAGAACTCAACTCATGCATTGATCATTTTTACAATATCAATTTGAAAACAAATTGTTAAAATACAAGCGTGATTAATTTCTGTTTTCGGCAACATGAAAACGAAATCCGACCAATTGTGATGGTGGATGAAACAATAATAGAAGAAGAAGAATCCACCAAGTTTCTTGGGATGCACCTTGATCGAGGGCTGACATGGGACGATCACATTGAGAGTGTCTGTTCAAAGGTTGCTTCTGGCATTTATGTCTTACGCAATTTGGCAAAATTCTGTTCAATGGATATTCTGAAGACAGCTTGGCCTAATACACCCACATTTAGCTTATGGTCTAAGATTGTGGGGTGGCTGTTCTAGATACAAATTTAATAGAGTGTTTAGAAAGCAAAAGAAAGCTGTCAGAATCATTTACAAATTAAATCAGAGAGAGTCGTGTAAATTAGCCTTCGGGGAGCTTGGATTACTGACTTTGCCTGGCCTCTACATTCTCGACGTCGTGCTATACTGCCGATTCAAGTGCGTCTCACTTCGGGGTAGCGACGTACACCAATACGGAACTAGAGGCCGGGACAACTTTCGTATGGCACAGCACAGAACTACTGTTTTTGAACGCTTGCCATCTCAGGTTGGTGTAAGGCTAATCAATAGGCTCCCTGAAGAGATCAAACGCGTCAATAACCACAAACAATTTAAATCTCGATTAAAACACTTCTTAGTGTCCAAAGCATTTTACTCAGTTGACGAGTTTGCGATGGGTCGCTGGGATAGTCTTCAGTAACATTAAAAAAAATTCCAACTCCCCTTCTGATATCCAAGAAAATTTGGCCACTATCGAGGAAACGGCGACAGGTGGCACATACCCAAAAAGTAATTTTTATTTTAAATTTACTTATCTATTATTTTTACTCAAAATTAAAATTAATTGTGTTAGTTATTAGATTAGGACTTTTATTTCTATATGACGCTTGCAATAGAATTATTGTTAATTGTTTCCTGCAATAAAGAATATTATTATTATTATTACCATACTACCCACTACATAACGAATAACTGTCATACATTATACAGTAATAACAATAACAGTAATAATACAATAAATAATAAGATAACATTAATAATAAATAATTTATATAACAGTATTAGTTAAAGTATTTCAGTAATGAAAAAAAAAATTACATTTTTGCATTAACGTGTGTGTGTGTGTGTGTGTGTGTGTGTGTGTGTGTGTGTGTGTGTGTGTGTGCGTGCGTGCGCGTGTGTGTGTGCGCGCGCGCGTGTGTTTATGGATTTTCATTAGTGTAATTATTCAGAGTTTTAGTTTAAGAGACATCAGACTGTTGCTGAAGATATCCACCCCAGATGGAAGCTTTTTTCGGAAGTTACTTTGTTCTGAAGAAGACATCAGTAGACCTTGTAGTGCCTGCACGCGGGAAAGGAACTTTTCCAGTAACTTAGGAAAGTTGATCCTGGCATTAATCAACTTAAACAGAAAGATAAATCTGAAATTGGAAGCTGTATTTAAGTTAAATAAAAATGTTCCAACTGTTGGTGGAGTGATGGAATCGATTACATTAAACTTAGGGTTATTGAATAAAACATTCATTTTACGTTATTTAGTAAAATATATAATAATAAATAAAACAGGACTAGGTACATAGATGAGAAGTAACAGTAGAAATTGACTAATTGGAAGACCTACCAATCGAAGGGCTGGAATAATTTCATATTTGTCTGTCTGTCCGCATGATATCGCGACATCTCTAGGACGTATTTGAATATAGGCTTGAAATTGTGCATGAAGAATCATTTTTATAATATAATAAATACTGAATTCTATTATGTGCATCTCATTCCATGGGATTTAGCTGAATAATAATAATAATAATAATAATAATAATCTCTTTTTTGCATTCTTTTAACAATTTTTTACATCGTATCGCAATCGTCAACAGCTTTTATAAGTCCCATTTACACGAGATCATCCACACATTCACACAACCTCACACTCACAATTCTTGCAATCATTCAGGTCACAATCGCATTGACCTCAGATCCAGCAATCTTAAATATCCCAGCGGCTTGACATGAATTCATCAACAGAGTAGAAAGCCTTGGACTCCAAAAGGAGCTTGAGACGCGTTTTAAATTGATTTTGATTATTGGAAATTTTGATTTCTTCAGGGAGCCTGTTGATTAATCTGACACCAACTTCTTGCGGTAGATTTTGCGCTAATGTCAATCTGTGTTGATGCGTGCGAAAGTTGTCCCTGCCTCTAGTTTCATATTGATGAACGTCCCCGCCACGAATCAAAGTGCACCTTGATCTGCACTACACGATCACCTCAAAAATATAGAGGCAAGGCAAAGTCAGCAATCTCAACTCCCCGAAAGATTCCCTACACGACTCTCTATAATTTAAATTTTTAATGATTCTGACAGCTTTTTTCTGGAGTCTAAAGACGCGCTCCATTTTGTTTTTTGCACAACTTCCCCAAAGTCTTATCCCATATGCAAAATGAGCATGGATTAGGCCATAGTAGGCCATTTTTAAAACTTCTGGGGAACAAAATTTTGCTAGATTGCGCAGAGCATATATACCTGAGGTAGCTCTAGCACAGACCCTGTCAACATGATCGCTCCAGGTCAGTCCTTTGTCTAGAATCATTCCCAAAAAGTTTGTGGAGTTATTTTCTTCGAGAAGGTCGTCATCTATAAATACGGCCGGACGCACCACTCGATCATGCTGACGAAGGCCGAAATTTACTACGATTGTTTTTGACTGATTTGTTTTCAGATTCATTTTAGTGAAATACTGAATGCAAGTGTTCAGTTCCATGAATGAGGTGATTTCTAGTTCTTCTATTGATTTACTTTTAAAACAAAGAGTCGTGTCATCGGCATATTGAACCAGTTTTCTATGCTGGATAACTGAATTCAATCCGCCGACATAAATTAAAAACAGGAGAGGCCCAAGGATAGAACCCTGAGGAACACCGTGGGCTATTTTAATTTTGTTTGAAATGACGCTCGAAATCTCCACGCACTGATGTCGATCCTTAAGGTAAGAACCGATCCATAAGTGTGGGACACCCCGAATGCCACATTTCTCCAACTGGTGCAACAGTGTCTCGTCGTGCACGCAGTCAAAGGCTTTGGACAAATCGAGAAATATACTAAGCACATGCTCTCGTCTATCCAAACCATCGACAACATTGTCCAAAAGGTTGTTCACAGCGTCAATTGTGGATTTGTTTTTTCTAAATCCAAATTGTTCTGGATTCAGAATTTCGAATTCTTCCAGAAAGCTTTCAAGCCTTTCGTAGAAAAGTTTTTTCAAAAACTTTACTGAAAACTGGAAGAATTGATATTGGACGATAATTGCTTGTAAGACAAGGATCGTCCTTTTTGAAAATTGGGGTTTCAATAATGCACATTTCAATACGTGACGGGGTAATCACGTATCTATAGATTTTAAATTATGCAGACAATTTTAACGAAGCTTGTTATTTGACATATGGTGTAGCATACTCCAAACTTGTAAATTAATAAAGAAGCATACAACTGTTTGTTAATACACCACTGATAAATAAATAGCTATTAGTAATTCGGTGATTTGTTAACCAGTGACTTGAAGCTACCGCCTCTCTGCTACTGCAGCCAAGCTCTTATTACAACACCTCTTTGATGTTGTAAGTCTGTTTGAGATGCACACAAGCAGACACGGATTCTGATTAAATTATCTCTTTCAAAACTGAACATAGCACCGACAGAAACAGGTCACGTTAACATACCGGAAATTTATCAGTAAATAGGCTAATATATTCACCCTTTCAGATGCCTCTTATCTAAAGTTATTCTGGTTTGGTAAAGATCAAATATATTAGCTTGAGAATAAATGTTTGCGAGCAAAGTAAATAAAGTAAAACAACTGAATTATTTTTAGATAGCGCTTGTAATCACACTTTTAGTGTTACTATATTTTAAAATACCCTAATGTTAAAATTTTTATATATTATAACTACTGTGGTTTTTATTAAAATTTTAGGACACGTGATTATAATCGATATGGATATTTTTGCACTTATTTTCATTGTTCTTAACTTGTATGTTAAATATTTCCTGACAATTTATATCTAAGCTAGCAGTTACCCGTGGTTTCGCACACATTGGTTTTGTGTAGGCTTTGCATCTGTCAAAAGGCTATTAAGATAGGTTTCATAACTATATTTAAATGTATAGTAAAAGTTAAACTACATTGTCTTGTCTTACACCTGCACTGGTACCAAAAACCCGCTGCTATGAAAGCAATTTAGTAGGCGTGGAAATCTGTGACGACTGCTGGTTCGAATGAATTATATTTCTAACACCAATGTTGAGTTTGCTTTGTTGCCATTATCATAAAAATACGCCAAAAATGTATATTTATGGCGATTATAATCTATTTCTATCCTATTAAGTTAAGTTGTATAGTTTATTTTGCCTTGTTTCCTGATCTTCTTGATATATATATATATATATATATATATATATATATATATATATATAAAAACAGTCTTTAAATTTATTGTAAAATTAGATAGTAATTGATAGTACTTATATAGCAAACTATATATATATATATATAAATATAAATATATAAAATTTACTAAGTACTTTCAATTACTATCTAATTTTAAAATAAACTTAAAGACTGTTACATAACCCATCTTAGTCCTCTTTTGACAGAAGTAGGCTTCTCTGATCTGTGATATATATTATCAATATCGTTACATATAAATGTATATATATATATATATATATATATATATATATATATATATATATATATATATATATATATATATATATAAAATGTAACGAAACAGATGATTACAACTAACAGGCTCTTTTAATTAATATTTCACAACTATATAGAGGTCAAGATGAGTTTTTTGCAACTGCTTTAGAGACCAGTGATACGTAGCCTGGAGGGATTTTCGAAATAATATTACGTACGCTATATTCGTTCCAGGAACCATAAGAATAAGCATATAAAATTTAAAAACCTCAATGATAAAAATATATATGTATGGTGCATTAATAAAAATGCATTTTGATCTGGAGCGTCTTTATTGGTATTTTTAATGTATGGAACTTATTGTAATCCATTAAAATATTAATTATTAATTATTATAGTTTAAGATATATACAAACATACACAAGTACTAATAATAAAATTATACACCAAATATATTTAATGAAATAGTGATATTTACCTCTTTTATAATACTAAATTACAAAATTGTATAAGCCTACAAAAAACCTAAAAACTGGTGTTTAGGTGAACTAAATATTTAGAATACTTTCAAATAACCTTTATCTTAGGAGTCTAGTTCTTATCTTGGACAGACAACCAGAAAACGCCTATTATTCTCATCTGTAGCGTAAAAAAATAACGACTAAGTGTAAAAAATGTGAACTTTCTATTTACAACACACATCCCCTAATCACTTATTTCATTAATTCATATTGATAAGATCACACATAACATATATTTATTACAATATTTATTGGTTAAAATTTATTAATATATAATTTTATAATAAAATTATAATCAAGGTTACTATTCGGAGGCTTAATGCGGAGTTTGATTTCAATGCACTCTTGCGTTCTAGTTCCCTCCTTAGTCATCCAAACTTTTATTATTTGAACACTGCTATGAAACCTAACTTAATTAGCAAACATTGTAATGTATCATGCGGCAAGATATGTTGAGAAAGGATTATATCTGTAGACTATAATTTTTCTGGAAACTTTATTTATACAAAGGCAATAATGAGTTCTATGATGGTGCATGTTTTAAGCATGGAATTTAGTTAAGATTCACAGAAGCTTATGATTCAGTAGCTTCTTGGTTGTACGAACGTCTTTTCCATATGTTTTTCAAGCTGCTTATCTGTCCGTAGGACATCTCGAGAATAAAAAACTATAGACAAAAACCACCATACAACCTTAGCGAAGCTTGTTACGCGATACGAAGTGTAGCATAGTGTGACACCTCGGTGTTAACGCCCCAAAGCTTCAACAAATAAATTAATTTAAACTAATATTAAACTGAGAATTCTGCGAAAATTTACATAACATTAATTTATTGACTACTTCTAATCACTATTTAGAATGGAAGTCAAGACCTCCACAAGGTGTGATAATGCCACCGTACACATTAAGTGCCATCCGGAATAATATAGCGAAATATAGGCGCTGAGCCGACTTCAGAGGAAGGGGACAGGGAATTTTCCACAGCCTGCAGGTGCATTTAACTAAAGCTAACGACCTGGTGTTGCCGCAGACACGTGTAAGGAATCCGCTGAATCCGCTGACATCAGCGAAGAGCTGTGTTCAACGCAGGCCTCGAGCCGTCCAAAGTACCATGTAGTTTTGTTAATTACTGGGTGAATCGTTGGCGGCAGCACCTGATGGACAACCACCAGGGAAGAACTGGCGCTCTGATTGGTCGGGGGCCAAGAGAGAAGGGAAGGGACATCACTGGAGGCGATCTTAGAGCAGGGAGTCGTAAAATTGGTTCGGGATGCGGTAGATCATAATTCGGCTCCTCTCTCTACAATTCTCTAATTCTATTATTCTAGAGCCAAATTCTAAATTTTCAATCATGTGTTAATTTTTAATTCAATTACTTTAATCTTTTGTTATCTTAATCTAAATCTCTAATCACAAACGTTCGAAATTAAACAAGTAAGATTTTATTCCGACTTCGCTGTTTTTATTTCTAAAGTTCGACCTTTCCTCGCCGCGAACTCAAGAACGAAGATCCCTTCTTTTGTCTCCCACTGGGCAAACTACAATATTTCTAACTTTTAAAAACATAAACGTTGAAAATGCTAAGAAGCTTTTGAAATCTTGACTTAATTTCCAACACAATATCCTGTGTATGCAAACAACAGGAATATTGTATCATATTGATTCCAATAGTCTCTGTTAGATACTTTTAAAAACTTAACAGAATGTAAAACTCAAAATATGGTATTTTTGAGAATGTAAAACTTCAACAATCCGAACCAATCACTTAAGCTGGCACTCTTTACAATTGTTCTTATTTCATAAAAGAAATAATAAGATGTTTTATTTATCACACATATTCATAATTTTGTAGAATAATCTGTAGTTTTATCAATATTAACTTCATGTTTACATGAAATCAACACTTATTGTTGAGTTTGAAGTGCTGCGGTGGTAGGGTTGAACAAGTTTGAAACAATGTGGTTTAAACTTCTCCCTCGAAGTTTATCTAAATTGACTTAAAACAAAGGAACTTTTCATTGGAAAGTATGTCAATTTGCAGTTCTCTTGTTACTCTAGTCTCTCTAAATAGTCTTTAGTGAATAGTCAGTACAATCTTTTGATTTTAACTGAAATTGAAATTAATTGTAAAAGAACAACAGCTGCCATATTTATCATTGCTTTGAAAACTCTAATCTATTGATTTTATGGTTTAATATTATAATTTTAAGGCTACATTAAAAAATATATATCAATTAAATATAAAGGAATGTAACTGTACGTAGGAATATGAAATCGGTGCGTCCACATACATCAACAGCTACTATTTCAGCATTAAACATTGAATAAATCATAACACATACACACTTATGTGAAAATATCCAAATTTGTGATAAGAAAATTTAAGGAAACCTAGGTTAATTTTAAAACCGTGCTTTTACGAAAACAGTACTTTTTAGGACCGAAAGTTAACCAAATATACTTGTTTTGTAATAATTGAACCGTTCTCTTTTATGCCAAACCTTCTCAAACGATTTCAGGAAAGGCTTTGGTCCCTAGAACAGAATAATTCTTTATTGTAGATGTCTTCGATATTTCTCGTCATGGAGTCTCCAGGACTATCAACCCTTAGCATAAAATATTTACTAATTATTTTATATTTAAAAAAGACATTTACTGATATAACGTGACTAAAATTCCATAAGAGTGTGATAATAATGCAAGTACGCTTATTTATATACGTATCTTTAATTATTAGGTAATAAAAACCCTCTCATATAAATATATAAGTTCCTCAAGACATTCAAAAGTCCTTCAAACTTTTTAAACAAAGATGTATATCACTATAAATATGTATAAATGATGTATTTTTATGTAAATCCCTATAATACGAGTATATTTATATAAACAAAAATATTTATAAAGAAAAACATCACATAATCGTCCCAAATTAGATCTGTATAACACAAATTAACCTTCTAAAATTGCAAAGATATAGTGTATTTAATATATTTTTATCATTCGTACAGAGTGTTAAAATGGTACTTCAATACCAAAATTTTAAATTTAAATCGATGTCACAAGTTACATGTTTGTTAAGAGTATTATTTTGGTGAGTATCTTAAGAAATTTCAACCGTAAAAGCGGAAACGGTAAGTCAAAGTGCAAATAATTTAGGGTTAAAAATCCTTAATTTTGCTTTGAATTAAATTATCAAATTATCTGACACTAAATCCTAAACTTATTTTCTGAAAAATATTGAATACTAATTCCAATTTTTAGATTAATGTATGATATACTTACTTACTCTTACTCTCAGGGCCATTTATATCGGAGGTGATATTTAGCCGCACCAACAAAGCTCCTCCATCTTGAACGGTCCTCTGCATCTTTCTCTGAAGCGCCCATCTTCTCCATATCAGCTTTCACCTGGTTCCACCATCTCACTTTCGGTCTCCCACGGGGTCGTCTTCCTTCTGGGTTACCGTACATTACCCTCCTCAGTTTGTATTCCTCTTCTCTTCTCAAAACATGGCCTGCCCAACGGAGTCTTCTGCACTTTATTTCTCCTATTACATCCGTACTAATGTAGAGCTCCCTGATTTCTCTATTATGTTTTCTTCTCCATACCCCTTGTTCATATAATGGCCCATAAAATTTACGTAAAATTCTATTCTCGAAAACTAGAAGCTTTTTCTCATCCTTCTTATTTAGCCTCCACGTTTCGGATCCGTACAAAAGCACTGGACATATAATTGTTTTGTATATTCTAGTTTTAGTTTTTTGAGAGAGAGATTTGGTTGAAAGTATCCTATTGCATGCATATACATATCTATTTGCTGAGTTGATCACATTTTGTATCTCTGGTTCATCTGTGTTTTTATTTGATATTGTGACCCCAAGGTACTTAAAGATCTCCACTTGTTCGAAAACATGCCCATCAATTTGTAGGGGTCCTCCTCTTTGATTTTGATTCATTCTAAAGTGCATATATTTAGTTTTGCATCATTCGTCTTCAACCCCACTTTCTCTGCCTCACTCATAAATAGTCTAGTTAGTGACCTCAAATCATCTACATTTTCTGCAAATATGACAACATCATCTGCAAAAGCTAGGATGTTTAGTTTAGCTCCCACTTCCACCCATAAATCCCTCTCTGCTACACTCTGAAGTGCTTCTTCTATGGCAATATTAAATAAGATTGGAGAAAGACCATCTCCTTGCCTGACTCCTGAGTTTATCCCAAAAGGTACACAGTCCCGACCATTAATTCTTACTGAGCCTCTTGACTCTGTGGCACTCATCTTAACTAAGTTTATTAATTTTCTCGGGATGCCAAATTTATCTAGTTGTGTCCACAACTCCTTTCTGATTATGCTATCGTATGCTTTTTGAAAGTCAATAAATATGGCAAAAAATTCTTTATTATATTCCCAGTATTTAGCTAATATTTCTTTGAAAAAGAAAATCTGATTTGTGGTTGATCTGCCCTTTATGAACCCTGCCTGTTCTTCCCTGATTATTTCATTTGTATAATGTTCAAGTCGGTTTAAAACAATTTTGGATAAAACTTTATATGGGATGCTGAGTAGTGAGATGCCTCTGTAGTTACCACACTCTTCTTTTTCACCCTTCTTGTGTATAGGTATTATTATTGCTTCTTGCCATTCAGCTGGCATTTCTTCTTTCTCCCAAATACGAAGTATTAGTTTCCATAGATTTTCCACTATTATTTCTCCTCCTTTCTTCAAGAATTCTGCTGTTATTTCATCCTTCCCAGGAGCTTTGTTTGTCTTTAGCGCTTTGACTGCATCCTTTACTTCTTCTATGGTTGGCGGTGTATGATATAGTATCTTATTTTAAACGGCTTTGGTAAATAAAGTATTTCTACTAAATGATAGCAAAACAACTGGTTTCAAGTAATGAAAACTAAAACATGGTTAGTAATAGTGGTATAAAAATTACGATGTGCAATTTGCTTAAAGTTGCTAAAGAATATATAGCTCACAATCATTGCTGAAGACTAAATCAGAATTTGGACCAAAGAAAAACACAAAATCGAACTAAAAAGACTAAGTATATGTATATTGGAAATGTGTCTAGTAAATATGTTGGCTTGGCATCCGTATCGATTGGCATACATTTATATTTGGTAACGATTTGTTTAATTGTGTTTATGGTAAAGTACTTTTAACTTATAAATAGTTTGTTTCATATCAGATATTACAAGAATTCTATGATCTAATAACAGTTTTTCACTATAGTATTCTTAAAATGTTTTCAATTAAACTAAATGTTTCGATATAAGTGCAAGTATTTTTTACAATTTTTTTATTTAGAGAATCGTAATTAAAAACCTGTACCTCTTTTAAGTTTTATAACGACGAGCTTTATCCTCCTAGTAAAAGTTTCCTTCGATAATGCTGTAACTAGGTTTCTAGTGTTAAATGTTTAACCCTCATTGTTATTTAAAAAGTAAGATAATGAGATGATATCCATTGAAATTTTAGGATTATTTCGTAGTTGAAGCAAGTATGTAATATAAATAAATAAAAATATTTACTAATACAAAGTTATGAGCTGTAATTCAAAGAATTTGGTTATGAATAACTACTGAGACAAAAAAGCAAATGATGTTAAGCAGGAAGTATTCACCCTTTCATGTGTTTATCCATAGAAAGAACCAGAGATTTGCATCTGAATGAAAGTTTTCCTTAATATTTTAATGGTAGCCTTAATTTGAGACTCAAACTTGTAAGCGATTATTATTTTAATATTTTATCGCTTACATCCGATTTTTCTTCCAATACAAAAGTGATGTGGCCGAGATTAAGATTAAATGCTCGTTTTTTGAAATGTTTTACTATATTAAAATGACATGTAACATTTACAAAACATTAAAAAAAACTTTTCCCTTGTTTAAGTTAAGAATTGTATATTAATTATTTCGTCGATTGTAAATTAAAATAAAGAGTAAGCCAACTAAGGTTGCCTGCATGTAATTTAGGAGAACGATTAGAACTGTAATAAAGAAACGTAATGCAAACCACCTAAATCAAACAGAGGGAACATATTTAAACTAGATTTATTAAATGTAAGGAACAAGATGTACTAAAGATGGACGTCCAGGGTTTAAATCTCAAAATTTTCATATGTAAAAAATCCAAATTTGTGCTTCTCACCGGCAGATGTGGGACCACGATTGCAGTACACACAGGACAGTGGCGTCTATGCATTTGTGCCTATAATTCTAATACAGGTTTAGATATATAGAAGAAGTGGCTTTGAGAAATTAAAAAGATGCTTGCAGGGTTTAAGATTGTTTCAATGAGTATTGTGAAAACGGTATTTTACTTGTATTGGTTTAGTCTTGAAATACAGGGTCCGGCAAAAAAACCTCCCTAATTTCAAAAGGCATTTGCAAAAAGAATACGAAACATACAGAACAATTACTTATATTTGTGAATAGCCTATATGATGCCATTTTATATTAATTATTACACTATACTTGGTTTTAAAAATTATGTCCAAAAAATGATGTCCCCCATTGTTAAGACATTCACGAAGTCTTTCTCTGAAGTTGTCCATAGTTCTTCGTGTAACTTCCCTTGGAATGGCTGCCACTTGCTGCCTAATGGTATGTTTTAGTTCTTGCAGAGCTCTGGGACGATGTTTGTACACTTCAGCCTTTAGGTAGCCCCACAGAAAGAAATCACAAGGTGATAAGTCGGGTGACCTTGGGGGTCAAGAAATGTCTCCTCTTAAAGAAACAAGACGTCCAGGGAACAACTCTCTTAACATTTCCATGGACCGCCGAGCAGTGTGAGCTGTGGCTCCGTCCTTTTGGAACCAAACTTCTTCTTCCTTATGGTCTAAAACAAACTGGTTCATCTTGGGTCGGAGAAATGTCTCTATCATGTGACAATAGCGATCGGCATTGACCGTTACTGTTTGTCCATCTTCTTCAAAAAAGTACTGTCCCCACACACCAAATTCCGCAACGGCGCACCAAACTGTGACTTTGGACTGTGTAGTGGTTGTTGGTGGAGTTCCCTAGGATTTTCTGCAGCCCAGTAGCGGAAATTCTGTTTGTTAACAGCTCCACGCAAGTGGAAGTGGGCTTCATCAGAAGAAATGAAGACAGCATCTGGGGGAATGTTTTGCAAAATGTCGTCACATGCAGCCCTGCGAGTTTCATAATCTTCTTCAGACAACTTTTGGGCAACCATTATTTTGTATGGATGCAGATGAAATTCCTTATGCAGAATTATCCTTACACTTCTTTCTGACAATCCCAGGGCAGCTGCATGTTTAACCGCTGAACGCTTTGGAGACTGTTGGATGGATGTTCTCTCTCGCGCCACATTCTCAGGTGTTATTGCAGTACGAGGTTGGCCAGTTGGTTTTCTTCTTAGTGCTGACCCAGTTTGTCTAAAATTTGATACCCACAGTCTAATCGTTTTCGCATCAGGAACACTATCTTGTCGGCCAAGTTCGAATCGAATCAGAAACGCTCGTTGAGTAGAAATCACAGAACCGCCATGTTTAATAAACTCCTCCACAGCAAACGCCCGATGCTCACAGATCCAAGCCATGGCGAACACTGAAAATGGCACGTACGCCGCCACGGAACAATACCCCCTCCACATCTCTAACCCCACTACAACTCACGTGGTGGCTTGCTCAAACCAGGGAGGTTTTTTTTTCCCGAACCCTGTATTTACTCGCACCTTATATTTAATAATTTATATAATTTGTTTGCGGCAAACAGCAATACTAATTATAAATACATTGAAATTATATGGTATAAAACAGAGATGGAAGAAAGTTGAATTAGTGGAAATATACAACGTAGTATAACACTGTTGTTTGGTCACAGCGCTCTAAGACGTTGTCCTGAGCGGTTTCATAGACTCGATATAGTATTGTGAATAATGGCAAAAACTGTTGTTTAGTATTTAATCACAAGGCTCTAGGGAAATGTTTATTTTCATTAGATATTAATTGTATAAATCACATAAGCAACAATGATCAACTTTTACAAGTTCTTACAGGTTGTGACTTATACTTTTTCAAAAACACTAAACTAACGAAAATCTTACATTAAAACTAAGTTTTCTATAAAACAAACAAATCTATAGCCGGCTATGGCGTAATTTGTTAGGCACTACCAGGTTGGATCAGAAACAAGAACAATGTGTAATTGTAAGGAGTTATTGCAATATGAATATACATTTAATCATGAGCGGACCACAATTACAAACATTTCTATACCACATACAGCTGCAATAGTAATAAATAATCTAATTTAGTATGGATAGAATATATATATATATATATATATATATATATATATATATATATATATAAAATGAGATAAGAGAAAGCTGTACTATTAGAAATATACAACATGGTACAATATTGTTTGGCAAACTCCGCACCAAGGACGTTGTGCTGAGCGGTTTCATGGCAAGGTATCAAGTTTCTCAAGATTAATTTGTCTGAAGAAGACTTTTTGTTTGGGAATGGTGCAATATTGTGGATAATAATAAAACATATTAATGTATATTTTCTAAATAACAAAGATAAACTTGTGCAACTTGTATTGCTTTGCAGTTTCAACCTCTTCAAACCACCTAAAATAATCCTAACCAAGTTGTCTCCAAAGCAAATACGCCTCTATTTAGGTACGCCTCAATTTGGTTAGTAAAGATTGTATGAGGAACAACAACAGTCTGCGATGTGAGAAAATGATTTTAACATTCATCTAAATTAAATTTTAGAGTGTGATATAAATTTACATTTATATATTGTGTGACCTGTGACGTATCTATTATTGGATGTTGTAGAGTTGTAGATATAGAGGAGCTACTTAAAATTGGCAAATCAGGAATCTCAGTCTGTATTTGTTTTCCTACTGCTGAATTCATGGACACCACAACTAAAAGAATCCATTCCCGCCCAATTCCTTAAGTGACAGTAATAACACACATAATAACACGTAATAACAATTATTAGGGAAAAAATTTAAATTTAAAATATCAAGATAAGTAAGCCTAATGTAAGTAATATATTTACGCATTAATAAAAATTATAATTCTATTTCAGTTAAAATTTCACCTAAGCAACAAAATTTAAAATAAATATTTAAGTTAAAACATTAACCTGAAATAATAGTCTAATCATAAAAGCTAGCTCATTTAAATTCCAATCTAATCATTTCAAAATAAAAATGAGTATATCATACTTTATATTTATAAATCAATGTATAATAATAATATATTGTATAATAATGTATAGTAATAATAATTATTAGTATACATTACTAATAACGCCCGCCAACACACACACACACACACACACACACACACACACACATATATATATGTATATATATATATATATATATATATATATATATATATGTGTGTGTGATTTCGATATTAGGATTGACTTAGGATATATTTATTTAGGATATTGATATAATATATTGATTTAGGATATTAGACTATATATATATATATATATATATATATATATATATATATAATTTTTGAATTACCTATATTACATTCGAAGTTAAAAAAAAGCAAAAACGAAACTAACGCCTTAGAAATAAATAAGTTCTGTGCTCAATTAATTAGCGTTGAAAATTAACAAGCCTAGTATAAGAATCAGTGTTTTACCCAGCTGTCTACTGCAAATCTTGAGTATATTTACGATGTGGTTTTGTCTGAGATCTGTGCTCGATTAATTAGTGTTGAAAGTTAACAAGCTCAGTATAAGAGTCAGTATTTCATCCAGCCGTCTACTGCAAGCCTTGAGTATATTTACGATGTGGTGTTGTCTGAGTTCCGTGCTCGATTAATTAGTGTTGAAAGTTTACAAGCTCAGTATAAGAGTCAGTATTTTATCCAGCCTTCTACTGCAAGCCTTAAGTAAATTTTTCCATGTGGTGTTGTCTGAGTTCTGTGCTCGATTAATTAGCGTTGAAAGCTAACAAGCTTAGTATAAGAATCAGTATTTTACCCAGCTGTCTGCTGCAAGCCTTGAGTATATTTACGATGTGGTGTTGTCTGAGTTCTGTGCTCGATTTAATTAGTGTTGAAAGCTAACAAGCTTAGTATAAGAATCAGTATTTTACCCAGCTGTCTACTGCAAGCCTTGAGTATATTTACGATGTGGTGTTGTCTGAGTTCCGTGCTCGATTAATTAGTGTTGAAAGTCGAAGCTCAGTCTAAGAGTCAGTATTTTATCCAGCCGTCTACTGCAAACCTTGCGTATATTTACGATGTGGTGTTGTCTGAGTTCTGTGCTCGATTAATTAGTGTTGAAAGTTAACAAGCTCAGTCTAAGAGTTTGTATTTTATCCAACTGTCTACTAAAAGCCTGAAATGATATGTTGTTGTTTAAATTGTCGAGTAATAATAGTAAAAGACTTTAAAGTTGTTCTTTCTGTTCTTGTTGTATTTTAATACATGTTTTTGGACTCCTTTGTTTAATTAACAAGATTAAATTTTGATTTATTTTAAAAGTTTGAGTTTATTAGTATTAACACTAAGTGCTGTATATAATATACATATAAATAGTGATATGAAGTGCTAAAAAAACTTAATATGATATTAATAAACACTTAATATTCTAAATTGATTAACATATTTAGGTTTTATGCCTTCTATTTTACATCTCCCTAATATGCAAATGTTTAGAATTTGTTTTTTAGGCATGGAAGTAATAAATATTCTTACATACCCTGAAACACTGCAATGCTAAAAGTGGTGTTTAATTTGATAAGTATTAAGTGCTTTTACTCCACCTAGTCACTAAAGGGGCCCACACTAGATTTATCTACATTAATAAAGCAAAAAATCTTGCGTGTTTCTCCTCTTAAAAATGTAACACTTTCAAAATATTATTTATTTGCATTTTAAATTGTAATAAGTATAGTTTTACTTTGGAATGATATAAGAAAAGCTGTGTGTGTCGCAATGAACTTAAAATTGTGCTTGTAATCTACAGCATTATTATAATAGAAAATAAAATTTTAATATTTTTTTATTTATAGCAACAATTTTTAGAATAAAAGACTTAAATAATCCCACTTTCATAAACCGCATTATTTAAATATTATACTGATGAATAAAAAATATATTCAGCTATATAATAATTTGCCATAAACCTTATTTATGTTCCGTAAAACGTACACGCTAAGATAATTTTGCCAGATATTATTTAATATTTTATATTATTGTCTCAAAGATATTGGACTTTATTTTGAGAAAATGCAAGCTGGTCTTTGTAGAAATGTTACTAAGAAAATGTACATCTTACTGTTATCTTGACAAAAACGAAAGACGCGTATCAAAATGCTAAAAAATTAGTTTATGAAATGTTTATATTTTTAATAGTATAATATAAATTACATTTTGCATATTTCTGGCTAAATCTAAAGTTAGTCTCTGACAGGGGATCAATGTAAAGATTAAATTTAACATTCCGGGGTGCGAATATATCTACTATACTTGTATAAAATACGAATATTATTCTGTATTCATAACTTAGTCATCTAGTGCAATAAAATGGGCTTTTTATATTGAGAAGATGATAAAAGAAAGAGTTATAACAATGATCCTCCACTGCAGGAACATATTGTAGTTATAAGTGGAACAGTAGTAAGAAACAAAATGGACAGGAGTATCCATTCATGTAGCTCTAGAAATGCTTAAGCGATGCATGCAATTATCTCCTTTATGCAGTCCACATTTGTGCAGCCACTTGGCGGATTTCCTTACGGCTTAACTCAGTTACTATCCTACCAACTCCCATTTTCTGTGAGGGGTAATGAATTTTGGTAACAGTAACCTCACTGTATGTAAATAATTTTAATTGTCTAAAAGCATAAAACAGTGCAAAATCCTTTTAGTCGAGACCATTCAGCATGGTGTCTAATTTATTTATAATTTTTACTTTAAGATGATTAATTTTGGCCTTTATCATTAACCTTTGATTTGAGATACTACTAGAGAGATAAGCGATATTAAAACTAAAACTTCAACTTTCACCACATATTAAAAAAAGAGTGATATGATTTTTAAATACATAAAAGAGAGATTTTAACATTATTGACCATTTCAAAGTTTAACAGTCATGGCTCTGAGAACCAGTTTGCATTGTACTGAAACAAAACATTGTTTTCTCGAAACCAACATCGAAATTTCTTTTTTATATGTTGGTTATAAAATTAACCAATAAGAACATTAATTAACCTTCAAATGCTCTATTTTTAGCGAAGTTTATATTAAACCAACAACCAGACATAAAAGTACTTGTAAATTTTTCATTACCGTCATCTAACCAAATACAGATCGACTAAATGGTGAAAATTTAAACTTTGGATTTCTTTATATAGGTAGATGTCTAACGAAGATATAGCTATTATTATTTATTTGCCTAAAGGTTAGTGCTAAGTATACCTATAAAGGTAAGAACAATATGATCTGAAAAAACACCTTTTATATATTTAATCTATTCAGTTCGCTACCATTTCACCCTCAATCGAAACTAGCGTAGTGGCTGACTAAGAATTTGTTACATAAGAGAAATTTTTCTGTCAAGCTTAATAAAACACAAATTGTGTACTCTTACAATGCATATAAGGTCTTTACTCTTAGATTATAAGGTGCGTTGTGGAACTGGTAAGAACAATATGATCTGAAAAAAAACACCTTTTATATATATTTAATCTATTCAGTTCGCTACCATTTCACCCTCAACCGAAACTAGCGTAGTTGACTAAGAATTTGTTACATAAGAGAAAATTTCTCTGTCAAGCTTTAAAACACAAAGTACTCTTACAATGCATAAACACTTAGATTATAAGGTGCGTTGTACTAGTAAGAACAATATGATCTACCTTCAATGCTACCATTTCACCCTCAACCGAAACTAGCGTGGCTGACTAAGAATTTGTTACATAAGAATTTCTCTGTCAAGCTTAATAAAACACAAATTGTGTACTCTTACAATGCATATAAGGTCTTTACTCTTAGATTATAAGGTGCGTTGTGGAACTAGTAAGAACAATATGATCTGAAAAAAACACCTTCTTATATATTTAATCTATTCAGTTCGTTACCATTTCACCCTCAACCGAAACTAGCGTAGTTGACTAAGAATTTGTTATACATAAGAGAAATTTCTCTGTCAAGCTTAATAAAACACAAATTGTGTACTCTTACAATGCATATAAGGTCTTTACTCTTAGATTATAAGGTGCGTTGTGGAACTTTGGGCATTATTTTGTACTGATCAGTACACGTACACTGGATGTATTATCGTAGACAGCACATATTAGCAATGCAAAAATATTATGTATAATTATAATTATCTCAAAATATAAAAAATAGTTATATATGTCAAACCATTTTCACACACGGTGTGGGAAAATAAACGCATTACAATCATTTCTCAATTTGTTTTTGCGAAGTGATAACAACATACTTGTAGTTTAGATAGATTAGGTTCAATAAGTGTTTTACAGTCATCATCCTAACTCTAACATAATATTTGTTTTAATCTATTGTGGTTTCCACAAGAGGGCATGGAATATTAAATCGTGTTTTCACAGACATACAGCAAAACACAGAATGATTTATTGCAGTAACTTTGTTCCTGAGTTCCCATTGAGCGCACAGGCCGTAAATCTCTCGTCTGACTTTGTCGGTACTTCTGTCTGGAGAGGGGAGGTACATTTTCGAGATGGTATGTTTGTGTAAACTCATCAATACCCTGCTCATTTAATTATTTTACGAGTTTTATAATATTTAGTCCACAATTTAGGTGAACAAGTAAAGTAATAACGTGAGATTTTATTTTTTTTTTTTTTAGAATTTACACACCACGTTTTCGATTATCTAAAAAAGTGATAGTTTATTTTTACTAATTACAACTAGTTTAATTTTTTTTATTACATGTCTTTTTATAGTTTCTTCTCATATCGTACAAAGCATCCTATATGAGGAGCAAAGTCTGATTTTTGTTTTTTTTATATATAAATATTTCACTGTCTGAGTTATAAATATTTCAAAGATTTGAGTTTTCCGTCCTAGACCTTTAAGAAACGCATAATTCAGTTGAAAAAATATTATTTTTTGTTAAAAGTTATGTTTTTACTACGTATATGCTAGATAACTAAAATTAAAATTAGAGTATTTTGAATGTTTTAACTATTAACATCTTCTACTTTTAAGAGGTTTAAAATTAAGGCATTTTTAATGTTTATGCTATTAACCTCTTAGACTTGTAAGAGGTTTAAAAATAAGGTATTTTGAATGTTTATACTATTAACCTCTTAGACTTGTAAGAGGTTTAAAAATAAGGCATTTTGAATGTTTATACTATTAAACTCTTCCACTTGAGAGAGGTTTAAGGTTAGTTTATTCCATTCCCAAAATAGGAAGGGATTCCTTCTACATATTTTGGAAGTTCTAGGTGTAAAATAAAAAAAAAAAAAATCAAATACTACTTTAAATTCATCGTCCTGCACGCTTTATACCCCAATGCAATAGAGAATTTATAGGTGCATGAACTCCGAATCCACTGACAAAGAATTCAGGACGTTATAGAGTGCTATCATTCGGGAAAAAATTGCAAACAATTTGAGGAATTAAGACACGACATCAGTTGTGAAACATACAGTGGCCGAGCCAACTTGTGTACATTCTGTGCAACCCCAATCGCTCTCAGGAACAAAATTTCTTGTTATAGACTATATAATGGATATATCATGTTCCTGATACATCTTAAAATTATGAAGATATTCCATTATAACTTGGTGAGACATACAATTTCGCAAGGCAAATATATAGGCTGTTGGTCCTACGCAGGATCATAAAGAACTAGCCTTGACGAAATTCCAACTGAAGTACACAAGAAGAGCTACAAATAAACCCTTAAATACCGATGAAAACGTAGAATCGTCGTTTTACCCAAAAGAGACTTTGTTACTCGATGGAAAGAATAAAATCCAACTTCCATTAATTATTGAAGTTCAGATCCTAAGTCCTTACCATTTTGCCTACTTGACACACTCCACGAGAATTATAGCCATGGAATGCAGAAGTATTCGAGATTGGAAGAGCAGTGAGAGTGGATCAGTAGTGAGTGTTAGTATTATTAAAAATATCCTAAAACAAAAGTATTTCCATCCAAAACTATGATAGAATGCTCCATAGTACAAATAAAACCGGTTGCCGTAATGAAACTATGTACAAAACTATCAACTATTTTTTTTATTCTAAAAAACTAGTAGAGGTTTTATTTACAATTGATGACAAATTTCTAATTAATTTACGATTGAAATTGTGGAACTGTTAGACAAAATATTCTACATAATACAAGGTAGGAGTGGACTGCACCACGCGTAACTTAAAAGGGTTCTCTGAGATTTCATAAAACATTAAAGCTCTATAGTTAATTTCATTAGGATATATTTTACTTAGTCAAATATTAAAATGTCATATGATTCCACTGAGGTTGTTTACTAACACGAGGATATATATTCTGGGATTTTGTAACTTTTATCATACTTACACATCGGGCCAATGTAAACATTTCCGCTAACGCTCAGCACAATCCCATTACATGCAAAATCATCAAAATAAATATTGCTTAGTATATAAACGAAGCTTCGTGATACGTTTTCAGTTTGTATGTTAATTCGTTCTCGAGATGTCGTGCGTGTTTCTATATAAGCAGACAGACTAACAGAAATGGCATTTTTCAAGCCCTTGGAGTAATACACTTTGCTAACGCTCGGCCAATAATATTAATTGACTTTCGTCAGCCTTATTTGTTGAGATGTTATATTTATAAAACTTAGAAAAACCAATACAGTAAATTACATTAAGATATTTAACTAACAAAGTTCTTAAATGTGTATGTAACAGTTTGTGATTATCTTGATATATATACGAGATATATATTTTTCTTGATATATACATGATCTTGATACATGATATAATATATAATATGTAATACATTTTAACTCTTAAGCAACGCCCATTACATTGTTTTAACTTGGGTAGTACAAAAGTACACAGTATAAACCAGATGACAGTAAAAAGAATCTAAGGTGAATGTTCACTTCAAAGTTTAAGTCTCAAATAAAACTCCCGTTAAGAGATTAAGGAAACCTTTATTAAGATGCTAATCTCTGGTTCTTTTATATGAATAAACTCATTAAAGGGTGAATACTTACTTGCTTAAGATCTTTTGTTCTTTTTATGCCTCGGAAATAATTCATAACCAGAGCCTTTTAATATTATAAATATTAAAAGCCTCGCTCATAAATATTAATAGGCAGGTATTTTTGTTTACTGCATATTTTATTCAACTTCGAATTAAATCTAAAATATAGACGTATAAGCGATTTTATGGCGTTTATTTTAATAATACAACGTTAAATATATGTGATGGTTATGTTATTGAGATACATAATAATAAATATATCCAGTAAGTAACCACACAGTAATTTACTACTACGTATATGGCCCACTCCTTGTTACAAATATATTTATCCTTGCATTATTAGCTGAGCGTTAGTAAAGTCTCGCACCCGAGGGGCTGGTGCAGTTTCTTTTACGCTAGTCTGTGTACCGATCTTTCTTATGATATCTGTTCATACGGTATCTCAAAAAGTACTGAAATGCATGTCACTTCATATGGTTTGGTTGATCGTTAGATAACATTTTATATTGGCCTTATAGGTACTATGATAGAATATAGAAAATTGCAGAATATATAAATGTGTCAACAAACTTACCACAATCGTATGATTGTTTTTCATATGTATAATAGTAACACACGTAACCTTACTGTCCGTAAGATAATTCAAGGAAGAATAATTCATATGTGGCCTTAAAATTGTTCTTGCTACATAGAACAAAATTAGTTCCATGATGAAGCTATTCCAGCCAATGAGATCTAGCTGAGCGTGATCATAGCCTATTATTCAGAAAAGCTGGGACAATTTGCCTTTTGTCTACCGAGGGTTGTAGATAATTATTTTCTGTACGATTGATTATCTTAAATATGGCCTCACGAAGGACATCTCAAGAATGAAACGAACTATAGTCATAACATTTAAATAGAACCTACGTGAAACGTGGTGTGTCGTTCTAACACCTTGTTAAGTTTGACCTAGCCAACATGTTTACGAAAAAAAAAAATTGAATATCTGGCCTCATAATACTAGTTGAGTCGTCGTTATGATAATAATCCATACTTAATTTGACTGTTTTGCGTATAATGGTATATAAAATATAATTAGTATTCTGAGTACAAACCCTCTAACTAAAATAAATAAATTTTGGCTTGAAAGATGCCGATATAAGATATACAGTTCCAACACTATTATTTAGCTTGACTCTGTATATGATGTTAAAGTGTCTTCGATTGTTATTAAGATATCATTTATTTTCTACTGGAAGAGAAGAGAAAATCTTCTATATAATGACAGATGTGATAGGAGCTCCTAGAATGGAGTGACAGAACATGAAGTAGTTAGCTACTACTCAAGGTTCGTTGCAGCCAAGGCTAAAGTCAGCTATTTAATGGTTTTTCTTCGATCAGTGAAATTCCTACAAACAAAAAAGAAATCATTAAGTAAAAAATTTCAAAATTCTCTTGTATAAAAATAAAAAAAACGTAGCTAAATTGTTTAATATATTCAGTTTTATCTCTTCAAAATATTTTTTGTTGTACCCGAGACTTTTTCTTAAATGTATGAATGAATAGCAGTGTAAGCAATATGAGTTGGACCATACATTCCTGGTTTTTAAAATAAAACTAAAATGATAAATTATTCTTCTATTTGTAAATTGTCATACTAAGTTATATTTTGAGATTCATGCAAATTATATTTATACAAATTTAGAGTATCTTCTGTTTCCTTATTATATTAGATTCATATTGTATTCACCACATTTAAAACCTACATACCAAATAATTAGAATGCCAACCTTCTCACAAATAACACAATCCATGATGTCATCGCCCCGATAACGATTTATATCCCCTCACCCCTTTGCTTGATGGAGACAATCCACAGTTTGGGCGGACGCCAAGTGACAGATTACTGGCTATCTGTTGTGTGATGGCTTTATAACCATGTTGTGTAGAACACGATGATTTGTGTCTAGTCATTTGTGATATTTTAGAGATGAGGGTAAGAGACATAACGGTGGTGACATGTGGTAGTTTTAACCAATGTTCCATTTTGTATCGAAGCTAGTTTTTATGAAAAACTGTTTCAGTTGGGATCAGTACGCTGCGGTATTTAAAATTAAGTCCTATAAATTTGAACACAGTTTTAAATGTTTTCTAGGTTATTTTGTTCCGTTTTTAACGTTATTGTGTTTCAAGGTCATGAAATTACCTTAAAAGATTAATGGATACAAAAATATGCATTCAAGTGTAAAAAACTTGAAAATCTAAAAACAGTCTATGTCTCTATATAGGTTGTTTTGATAATGCAAGGATGTTTTTTTTAACACCTACTCTTTTTTACTATATACATGCAGATATCTCTAGTCCTTTCTTTTTTTTGTTCCGTTTTTAACGTTATTATGTTTCAAGGTCATGAAATTACCTTAAAAGATTAATGGATACAAAAATATGCATTCAAGTGTAAAAAACTTGAAAATATAAAAACAGTCTATGTCTCTATATAGGTTGTTTTGATAATGCAAGGATGTTTTTTAACACCTACTCTTTTTTACTATATACATGCAGATATCTCTAGTCCTTTGCTTTAATGTTAACAGTTGTGGGTATTCAGTTTAGTACTTATACAGGGTGATAAACAAGTTGGTGAACATTGTTCCATATATTTGTCAATTTTCTTCCATAATATCAGCATTACTGACACAGACAATGCATTATGTTGAAGCATTCTTAACACACGATATATAGTCTACGTTTCAAAAGCAGCCTTTAAATTAAAAAACTCTAAAGGACAACCATTCACCTAGATTGTTTAAGTTTTATGTTTTAGTGATAAAGACTAGTGTAAAGTTTAAACTTAGTAACCCATGTAACTGTAGAGTGCAATATCAAATCAAAAATGAAATCAAATCAAATCACGTTTATTTCCACACAAAAAAATGAAATACTAAATAAATCTTTACATTGAAATGATAACAAATGTAGCATTTGTAAATCTAATTCATATAAAACATACAAAAGTATTCTAGTAATACAATTCAAAATAACTAAAATCAAATAGTTAACGTTAAAATAATATAAAAAAGACTTATGTCACATAAATAAATCAATATAATGAATAAAGAGATGAAATATACATGTATATACACATACATATACATACATATCCACATCCATACACGCATACCTAGTAAAAACAGCATTAAATTTGCTACATAATTTCTGGATAAATTCAAATAATTGGGAAAGAGCCTACATGGGCCTTAATGGCCTGTGCGTAGACTCGAGTTGAAATTGTTACGATTCGAATTTTATCTCGAGCAGAGTCTAGATTAATTTTATAAAATTTGTTAATTGAAAGAAGACATCTAAAGCAGAATAAACGACGGATATTACCTGGAATTCCGATAATCAGCAATATACTGGAGAAAGTAGACAAAAACAAATAAAAAATATTGAGAGAACAAAAATTACAAAAAATAGGCTAACGATCAAGGTTAAATTTAAATAGAACAGAAACAATTTATAATTTTTATTCATTCTATAAATATGTTATATAAGTTAATCTCATGAAATTTAAAGAAATCATGGCTAGAAACGGTGCAAAACAGATGAAATGAATAAATGAAAATGTAAGAGCCCTTACCGTTTTGGGGATATTTTGAGATTGAATTAGAGTTAATTAGGTGAATAAATTGATAAAGTGGGTGAGATTCAAATTCCAAGTAACAGCCGATGAGGTTTCACTTTAAATGAAGCCATTAGAGGTAATTGCGCTTTTTACAAGGAACGAGAACTTTATGTGAATTAAGTGTGAATAAATTTATGTGTATTAGCTTAATGTGAATGTGGTGAAGTGTAAGCAAAGGAGTCTTACAGATGTCTGTCAATAATAATAATTACTATCAACTAGTATATATTACTATTAGTATGTATATAGTACTATTATTTAAATAGTAATATTTAGTATATATTACTTTCCCTACGATCATTACATTTTACGTGTACTTTAATATTTAATATTGGATATTAAGTTACCTAAGAATCAGAGGTCCTTGCTAGCCTAGACATAAGTACGTGCAACCCCCTGCCTGCTTGGATTAGAGAGGATGGTTCAGAGGTGGCTTCCCCTTTTTCCGAGGTGACATGACTGAGATTTATGCCCTAAATTCTTCCTCATGGATCTTAACAGGAAATGGCCCAAACTCCCAACCACAATACCCTGGCATTTCGGAAATAGCACAAAGGTAATTTAAGAACTAGGTGCGATTTTTATGCTTCTTATAAGAGAACAAACAAATTTAACAAAAAAATAGACCACTGAGATTTGAGAATTAAAATCAACCCTCATATTCTGGATCTGGTTTCAGCACCATAACACAAAATCATAGTGTTTCAATACTTGAAACGTAGTGTTAAAGTTTTTGTGATAGAAGATTTTCGAAGTCCTATTATTCAATGAGAACAGTAGTACAAAATGTAAACGTAACCTTTAATAAATAGAACAACAACAAATAGAACTAATAATAGTACTAAAAAAATGCAAAGACTGCAAATTAAGTTATGCTTTACTCATATAAGTAATAAAATTTATGTCCTCGTAATCTAATATTACTTGTTTACTTTATTTGTATTAAAATGTTTTTTAAGGTTAAATTTTATTGTACGTTGTGTCGAATCGTAATAGACAAAGTTTTTTTAATTAGGTCAATTTATAGCTTACAAATTCATTACAAACCAAATTTATTATACGTTTGCTACGAGTCTATTTTTGACCGTCCTATACCTATTTGGTGTTTCACTGAAGTTACTGGTGTTTCTCTATCCGAACTTCTTAAAATTCTAGAAGTTGTTTTCCATAGAATATTCCGCATGTTTTTAAACTAAATTACTCTCTTCTATACAACCAGTATAACTTTGAGAACAATGCTTACAACCATTTGGCCGGAAGAACTTTTATTAACTTTCCAGTAATGGTTACCTAATGCTCGTCAGAGAGAGGAAAACAACTGGAAAACAAGTTCGATGATGACTTTACAACTGACAGTGCATCAAACTCTCTTCGCAGACCTAATTGTTTAACATTGTTCTTTGGAGTACATTAAGTTTTAACCGTCAGCAAAACTTATTTTGTTACGTTTATTATTCTTGGTTTTATTGCATGTTTTAGGGATAGTGTTCAAGGAGTTTACCCACATCTTTATTGTGATTCCTGACTTGTGCAGGTGACTACGCTTTACGCTTGAAAGATCAGATTGCAGATCTCCAAAACTAATTAATTTTATATTGAACTATGTCAGATGTTCTTTCTTTTCCTGTCGTCAAACTATCCATCGTCGAAAACAAACAAGAATCTCTGCATTCACATGGGTGCAGAGAAAGACAAACTATATCTTACCAAAAAGGTTTTCTTCGTACATACATACATACCAAGTTAATTTCGAATTACTATGGCAAACTAAACACACGAGTTTACCAGAGGTAATATATTCGCATCTAAATATTCTAGCAATGTGTTACAGATTATAAAAAGTAACCTATCTGGATAGGAGCACTGTTACTTTTCGAGTGCCGGCCGTACTGATGCAATGTTTTTAATAAACCGTCAATGTTATATTATACACTTTAGAAAAAAGTTAGCTCACTAATTAAGTGCTCTAGACTATAATTGTAAAATAATGGTTTGTTAAAAGAATTATTGGTACTCGAGTACACACGTCGGATCAATTCTATCACTAATCACTCAGCGAGGATATAGGAAATTATCCTACACACTAGGCGATTATAAATGTAAGGAATACATTATATATATATTTTCCCATTGATTCCTGCTTGTTTTGAAATGTTACTCAGTCATAAAGCAATAGAGTGGAGCCCCAGCTATTTATTTAAAAGATAAGCTCTTGACATCAACGACAAACGAATTCATCTATTTATCCCAAAAGGAATTATGAGGCACGAAAAGTATCCATGTCATTCAGTAGGTTTTTTGGCTTACTTAGACGAAACTTTGAGGAAATCTCCCATTTTACATAATCCTATAACGTATATTACACAGTTTCCCGGAGTAACGCAGTATTTAGGAATAAGGTGTAAGGATGGAAAACTTGTTCCATCCTTATACCGAGGTATAATGGTACCACCAACATGAACATTTGGCAAACCTCATGTTTGCCAAAACAGACGTCTTCTGTTTAAAAATCTACCCGTCAAAGTAGACTTCTTCACGAACAGGCTCACAAAAGTAAAAACCACTAAGAGAGCACCAGATACTTCGACAATCATTGTCCGCAAAAAAGTAAAACTAACGATCAAATTATTAATTTATCACAATATCTCAAAATTGTGATGAATTAATTCATGATGTGCCTGCAGTTCATGATGTGCCTGCAGTTCATGATGTGCCTGCAGTTCATGATGTGCCTGCAGTTCATGATGTGCCTGCAGTTCATGATGTGCCTGCAGTTCATGATGTGCCTGCAGTTCATGATGTGCCTGCAGTTCATGATGTGCCTGCAGTTCATGATGTGCCTGCAGTTCATGATGTGCCTGCAGTTCATGATGTGCCTGCAGTTCATGATGTGCCACTTCTTGACATCCAATAAATTGACCTGATGAAAAAGGTTTTTACTAAATTAAATAATGCTTAAGCCCACTAGAATGAAAACCACGGACTTGGGTGATCACGTAATTTTTACGCTATTCTCCGAAGTCTGTATATATATATATATATATATATATATATATATATATATATATAGACATAGAGGAAAAACATGTGTGTGTTTTTACATGACCAATTTATTTTTATACGGACCCTAAATAATACTATCCAAATACTGATCAACTTTGACTACTGCTGTCACAAACAGTAAGAAGATGTTTTATATCATAAATTCTACTCACACAATTTAACAAGCAGAGAATATCAACATATTTTTTGAATAAATATAAGAATCACCGAGATGGATCAAGGTGACAGTTTCATCGAGACAGAATCCAGAAGGGAGATAAAACCAGTGAGGAATGGGCTCAATTTCCAAACAGCGCCGGGACCATTTCAGCTCAATGTGTTCTGCTTTATTATGTCACACTATTTATATTTCACTATGAAGAAATAATAAATATTATAAAATATTATGCTTTATTATGATCGGTCCAATGACAAGAAGTGATATTTGATGGAAACTGAAAGATCCAACGAGGAGCGGATCGAACTCATCAATTGACTAATTGAATCCGTTCAGGTCTAATATAAGCAATGGAAATAATTTTAATTTACACCACCGACGGACGCAGCCATTTAGATGTCTATGTTAGTTATATCCCTTTTACCCTGGGGGGGGGGGGCTATTTTATTATATTACCCTTTTACCCGTAATATAATAAAAGGGAAAACGGTATTGGTCAAGACATATCCGTGCTATATCAGTTGTATACTATTGAAACCGTGAATTTATATTTGCCATAAACTTTTATTATATTAGTTACACATATTATTCATTAACTAATATAATTAACTCCATATCTATAAACTATATTCATGACCAAATGGTGATTTCACCCTCCATATATTTATTGTTGTAATTATATACAAATGGCCAGCTTCCTTATCGATCAGGCTTAGTTACTAGGAAATTTCCCAAAATGTTACAGACTATGTAACATAAAGTTTACAGAGGGAATGTAAAGTTAATGTGTACTTCACAGAACATGAATGAGTGTTGATGTTTACAACGTCCAGTGCAAAATAACATTTAATCCCATTCCAGTAACACAACGTGTGCTTTGATCTGTTTGTTGACTGTATATTTCCACGTGTTCATTTTTGTTGGAAACCAGTTATTAGGTTTTCAAATGTGGTAAATGAATACCTAATATTATCATATTCCAAATATAAACGGTTTACTTATTAACGTTGTTTTTTAAGGTTTCAGAAAAAAGATTTCACCAAAGACATCACAATTTAAAAAATGGTATCATATACTGTACTTGTTCGAAGCTTGGTTGCAAAGCCACCACAGTTGCTGACCTAGATAGACCAAGAGGTGTCCTTGCTATTTTATATATTTCTATGAAAACAATAGTGGGTACAGTAATTGTTTTTGTCACTATAATAGTAGTGTTCGTAGTCAAATACAGACTCACTATTATACTTAAGTAATGAGTCATCGAAATAACTACATTGGGAGTTAGAGGACCTTCAAAGGTTATATTTTAACACTAAATAATGTAAAATATTATTATTAGTTGCAATCTGTAGAAGAGAAAACAAGTTTTTCGAGTCAAACGAGAAGAAGGATATGGTTGATAAGAATGCAAATTTTTAAAGACAAAACTAGAAGATTCCTGTCACTTTACATATTGTTTCTGTTTCATTGCTGTCACTCACTTTCGTACAATTGATTAGTTTAGTATTATAAGATGATTCTATTCATTATATCCCCCTGTCTTGCATTTGTAGTTGTTGGAAAACAGTGAGTGTGAGTGTGATGTTGTATTCACAATCTGCATGTCACGAACTAACAATAAATATATTTTTATCAAATTAATAGTAAGCGATATATGGATAACACAATACATAAATGGACAACAGATCCAGCTACAAGTACGGAACCATTACAGTAAGAGAAGGAAGATTGCTCCACAGGACTAATCCAAACTTCACTAAGTTCCAAAAAGCTACATGTCTTACGTGACTAATTCATCCAACCGATAATTCAAACAACCGACCACTACTTGTTATCTGTCATTCCAAAATTTCCTGGCGGATTCCAATTCACTGCAATAGTTTCCACCTTTTCATTGTTCTTGGAGTTTGAACAACAATACTCTTTATAGTCCTATTCATTTGGTTATTCTTTCTAAATGAAGTGTCATTGAAGCCCATCGCACACTAAGCTGATACAATCTCTTTTTCTCTGCCGAGCGATGTAAAAGTGCATTTCTTTATGATTTATTTCTGCCCATCAGACTGTAGGACATCTAGGGAATGAAATTTCGAGCTATTAGCTTGAAATTTTCCAAGCAAACTTAGCAAAGCCTGGTACGTCACAGTTGGTGTGGTGTACTCATACCTTATTTATTACAGAACTATAAAAGTACCTCAAAGGTTATTCCATACTAATTTATTTTATATAATTAAATTTAATAACTAAAAAATTGTATACTTATTATGAATTATAAAATATTAATCTCTAATTTAGCTTGTATTTTAAATCGTGCAATAATGTGCCATAGATTACTCTAATATGAAATTTTATTCAGTACTAGAAACAAATCTGAATAAAATTTCTTATACGTTCATCATAATTGAGAGGTATTACATTCTAATTTGTAGATTTTTTTATTGAAAAAAAAAATATTTTCTAATTTACAGATTTTTGTTTCAATAGCGTTTGAATATGTTTGAATACTTTTACTTGAATACATTTCTGTGTTGTCTATGTAAATCAATTTCAAGTTATGTACGATGTATTCTATTACTATATTTTTTTTGCTTTTATTTGCGAGTAGAAATTATTGTTTGGGTGAGCATTAGTGAAGTTTATCACTCGACGAGCTAAAAAAAGTCTGTCTGTCTACACGATATCTATAATTCTTTTTAAATTGATATTTTGAAGACATGTAATTTTGCACAACGTTTCAGTTCTTTATAAGATTATCAGGTTGGATTATGCGCATATTAAATTCCATGAAGATGGGATTTGTCTAATTCAAAGAATACATAAATTTTTAAAACACCGGTGTTTGACATAGTAACACATATACAATAACCATCTGCAAGATATCTCGAGAAATACATGGTTCGCTCAATTTATCTCTTGTCTCTCGGAGAAATGTAAATATTTATTTTCTTGAGTTATTGTATACAACCTCCTGCTATAGCGTACTCTTGCCTCAACGAATTTCCAATGTTTTGGTTAATCCACATTGATAAAGGTATATAACCAAATTAGAAGAATAAAAGTGTCCAAGATAAAATGAGGATAACACGATTATAAGTGATCTGCTGTCATGGCGTTGACGTCATCTGCGTTTAAATGGATCATTTCACAAATTAAATTCTTTTCTGCCACGTTTATAAATCCGCCTGCCCCACTTCTAACTTGATGCCATCAGCAAAACAACCAAATTAAAATGAAACTTTCTTTGTGGAAGCGAAATTAATTGAATGCTTAAAATAAGCTTCGATTCAATATGATTAATATCACACCGAGACTGTGGTAGAACACTTATTGTACTCCAAAGTACATTACACTATTACATTCTGTTCACGATAACGTTTATTGGATCAAAGCATTTAAGTAAATAAGAACTTTTATAGCTTTATACTTTATTGCATCTCTATTCCATAGTAGCATATATAATAGCAAAACATTACCCAATTTTTAATGTATTAACACATTGACTGCCATGTGTGTCATATATGATACACAAGTGGATTGCCACTGGAGCCATGTGTATCATTTCTGATACACATGCAATGTTTTGGTCTAGGCCATGTGTATCTAAAACACACACACATAAATGGGATTTAGCATTTTAAAACACATTGCTGTGGCCTGGACCAACACAAAAATACTTTGAATTTCGGCCCCAGGCGTATAATTTGAGCTAAAAGAAGATAAAAAGTACTACTTATTTTAGGCTGTAAATAAACTTGAAGAATATTTTGTCATGTATAAACTCTATTACTGCAATATAAAATTACTGGCTATACAGATTGTATAATGTTACTAAATATGTCAAAAAAATACTATAAAATAAAATGAACTAAATTGTCGTTTTTATGTGGTTTTGTTATCAGTTCTTACACATGATTGTTAAAGCAAGTCCGGCACATAAATGGTCTACCTTCACAGGTATCACAAATCGTAAAGACCTGATTTGCCTTTGATATTTTCCCATCAGGGCCCTGTACACCTGATCTTCCTTTGGCCTTGTAGTAGCTTCGGCACCTCCCCCTCGTTCTTTTTTTTTTCTTTTTTTTTTTTTGAGGATCCCCTTTCAAGCAATCGATCAAGCGATGAGTAGGCCGACCAACCGATCTTCTAGGTGTATGCACAGTAGATAGCAGGGATACATCCCGTTTGTCCTTCCATTTCAAAAAGACAATGCCTTCTGCTGTTTCTCTTATAACAGAACCACCTTTCTTCGCTTCTGGGGGTAAGTACTTCTGATCAATCCTAACAGTGCAAATTAGGTGGGTTTTGTGCTCCAAGAGTCCTACAGCGAGTGGTACACTGGTGTACCAGTTGTCAGTGATAAGAGTTCAACCCTCTGCCATCAATCCTCCTGGTACTGGATTTGTGCTATTATCAAGTAATCCACCTAAGAGTTTGTAGATTACATTTTCTGAAGTGCTCCAATCATTCTCCGATCTATCCTGACCTATGTACATAGAGAACGCTAGCACATAATTTATACAGTTTTATATCATATCGATGACGTTTCCTAGGGTTGTATTGGCGAAAGACCAGGCGGCCCCTCAATGCAATCATACTTTCGTTCACACACATCTTGTATATTCATATCACAATACATAGCGTGAAATACACAGAGGAAAGATTCAACCCACTGTTTCTAAGCACCGGAGGAAACCCCTGCGTTCTTAACAGGCACATCCTCCCTTACTTTTGATCGCTTACCTCTCTCGTGTTGAGCGATGCCATGTTTGTTAAAAATTCGATAGAGATTTTTCGTTTGGTGCCATAGATATCTGAAACGAGGAGATTATAGTTTGTGGCATTAACACACATCTGCCTATAGAGCCTAGTGACCATAATGGCTAGACAGTTAATATGCCGTAACGAGGTTTCATACATAGGTGCCAGTAATATTATGTGAGATAATATTATTACAATTTCCTACGAATATAAGAACACTTAAGAATATAATTCGGTCCATAAATACTTACTTAATTGAATATAGCAATAAACTGTCAAAGTCTAATTTTACTTTTATTATTAATATACTTCTAAAACAGTTATTAAATAATTTTGGTATAGTAAGAGGTCACGGCGTTATTTGTTAATATACGTTATGTAAGGGGGGGGATGAACCACCGAGAGATTTTGCTGATTTCCTATTGTAATTTCTGTTATATTTTTATATTCACAGTTTTTTTTTTCAGGAAATACAATATTAAAATGTGTAACCCTAAATTAATATGAATTTAATTTCAGTTAAACGGTTTCAATGTAACAAAATATTCAATATTTGTAGAAAAAGAACGGTTGTCATGCACATGTGTTATCGCATTTACATTTATGTGATCGTGTGCACTGTCTGTAAATGTTTGTAATCAACATTAGAACTGATGGTGAGGATTAAATGTTTTTTTGCAATTTTATTGCTACACATCACTGTTAAACCAACTAACACATGATTTACGCTGTATTTTATAATTAAATTGTTGAGTTCTTACAGATAGTATTCAAACAAATACAGGGTTTTCAGTAAAAGTGGTCCAGTACTTTGGGATTTCGTTCTACACTTAAAAATTAGCAAAGAATTTTCTAAATATATGTCCTAAAACCTTTAGGTTTCCGTATATCTGTCTGTTTAAATATTTAAAAAAATATATTTTTTGAACAATCTAAGATAAAGTTATGAAACTTGAGAATTGTATTAAACTTTTATAGGACTTTTTGAAAATAAAATATTAACAAAATCCCTTTTAGTCGTTTCAAAATAGGGTCTGTTTAACATTTTTTAAGTCAAATAACAAAAAAAACCGGTATAGATATAAAGAATGCATAAGATAGCAACTATTCATTAAATGTTTTACCAATAAAACGGTACCTTTTTCAAAGAAATCCGTCAACGCATATGCGTGCTTACTTTATAGGGATGCTTGCACAAGCCAGGAGCACAACTGATACCTCTAAATTGGGACATGTTTGGTACTTCTGGGACATATTTTCGGTCTCTGGTTAACATATACGTCTACTTTCTCATCCCTCCGAACTGCACCCCACTGGTCTCTAAAGTTGTGAAAAATCCCATCTTGGTCTGTAAAGATGGATTACACCAACTTAAATATTATAAATTGAAAAAGCTTGTTAAAAATAATTAAGTTTCATGTGTAAACATTGTTCTAAGAGAGATAACTATATATTTTAACGGTTTTAACAATATTATGAAAGTGTTTATATTTATAGTGTGAAATCGTAGGGTAAGCTTCATATTCACATTTCTTTTTTCAACCCTTTATGCATCTGCAGTTGTGAAAAGCGTAAAATTATATCCAGATCGGAAAGTTGAAAGATTTAGAAAAATATGCTTTCAACTGTACATTTTAATAAATATTAAGCGGTGCTTATTCAGTACTGTATTGCAGGTTTCAAAGACAAAGTTACTTTCTAACTTTTGCTATAAATTTAGAAACTGATAAACCCAACTTAGTTTTCTTTTGACAGAAGTAAGCTTCTCAGACCGGGTTATGTATATAAATTTTCTTGCTCGGGAAAACAAGGCAAAATCAATTATAAACTGTTATCATCTTTTCTTGATGGTAGCAAAAAGGCAAACTCAACATTGCCGTCGGAAACGTAATTTACTCGAACCACATACAAGTGCAAAGATTACGAAATAGCATGCGAAGCCACACGAAACTGCTGATATTTAATAGTCACACAGAAAAAATTTAATATTTAGGTCATGTATAAGAATAAATATATTTATATTTTACAATAATAATCATTTATTTAAAGTCATTTTGTTTCAGCTTATGCCAATAATAAAACACGTTTTAAATATTACAAGAAACTGTTTGCCAAATCTGTTTACAATAACTTCTTTAATAGTTATAAAGTAAAAGTGAACAAGTAATCTCTAGACGATATGTTTGGAATATCTTTTGAACAATTTAAATTAATCTGCTTTAATTTTATGTTACAAATTAAAATTATAAAGTTATTACTCATAATAAATTATATATCGAATAACATTCTTATTCATTTACATGCAGAAAACCCGATTTAAAATGCATGCCACACATTCCTATTTTTAATTATATGTTAAATTTAAAATAAAAAATGGGCAACCATAATTCAAAACTGACCTCAGTAATTATAAACTTTGATGTGTAGATACATACTCAAAATAAAGGGATAATTTTGAGTTACTAATGAGAATATTATTATATTCTATATTCTATGCACACAAGGTATAATTGCAGAACGAAGGCTAAATTATAAGGGAAATTAGTCATAGACCAAATTTCATTCAATTATTTGTTTCATTACGTTCAAATTATACTATTTTATAAATCTCTTGATGTAATTCTTTTAAAAATTTCGGTCAGATTAATAAAATTTTTTCCGTTTTAATAATCGTCAGAATACATTATTATACAACTTGTCTACAGATGACTGTCACCTGAGAGTTGAGAATAAACATTTCACTAGAGCGAGAGTAGAACGTGATATTGACTAAGACTGATGTATCTTGCCCTGAGAGTGACATTGCATTTGTATTGTGTACATAATACACATTGTCCCGTGTATTAAATACCTGTTACACTTTTTATAGAAAATATACAAGCGATATATGATATTATAGCATAAACACAACATGAGAAATAATTTGCACGAAAATGTAAACTGCTCAATAATGCTGAAGTAGATGAAAATTATCAAATTATCATGACAGAGTTACCTTCTTTAACGTAGCGCAATGAATATTGCATTCATGAAATCAGCTCATCTACTGATTAGTCGACCTACTGTTGAATGTATATCACATTGGTACCTAGAATAAAATCATGAACCGTTGATGAAATTATAATTCTTTATCAATAATTGGTGGAATATGAACACTTTTAATGAAGAAAAAGTAATACAAACATGTCAGTAGTGTTACATTATTCCTTTCACTTATTCGTAACCACACTTTAATTATTTATTACAGCCTATATCCCCCACTATTGTTTCTTCTTGCGCATATGCTTCCACTGTTCACATAAGTATCTTTTTTACTAATTAACTTTAGTAATACTTTATCTGATTTTTATAGTCTTTAAACCGACGAGAGTAATTATTTACTTGAATATTTTTTTATTGACTAGGAAAAAAAGCTAAAAAAAATCTTTTACTTAACATCCTAAAGTTCTGTGTGGGGCTTCCGGTATTGAAGATATTCAGAATAGTTAGAGGGGGAGGGGAGATTGGGTGTTTGAGATCCCATAGAAAGGTCTCAATGAGGAGAGATGTCATACGGCAATGTCATAGGTATACAGCTTCCCAAAAATATATTATATGTAATAATTGTTTATGATTATCTGAGATAGTAGATAGTAAAACGTCTTTGCAAGTTAAACAGGTTTTAAACGCAGGCCTCTTAAATAACGTCGGCACCAGTTAAATTAGCCTTTTGAAATCGTAAAAAAGCTATTTAAAACTAAATTTCCTCTTTGCTCTTATTATTATATAGAAAGGTAGCTGCTATATTGTTATATTTTTAAGTTGTGGTGTACAGTGTTATGTAATATTTTTGTTGTATTTGCACTGATAAAGCAAAAATAACAGACAAATATGATAGATATAGTAATTATTGATATTATAACTTAAATATATTAAATTTATACATTATACAGCAGTGTGTATCATATGGATTTCAGATTTATTAAAAACATTACTTTCACCAAAGTGCCTGTTTTGAGATTTCTGTAAGAAATAATCTATTGCTTCGATAGATATGTTATTGATATGTCTGTTCCTAGTTAATTGAAATCCTATCATCACTATAGTTTAAAAGTTAAAATTTTAGCCATTATTGTAATCCGCATAAAAAAAGCAAGTTACACTTAATGGTATTTGAATTAACAAAATATGAAGCATTTATGCATTTTTTAATGAATGGTGAGTTTGGTAATGCATCAGAAACAATTCAGTGGAATTATGATTATTTAAAAATAAATTCACCTCTGGCGAATTTGACCTAACGAGTGGGTTAAAGCTCTTAAAAATCTACTCAGATTTGTATTGAACTAATTGGTTCAATATTTTAATTCAGCCCATTTGGAACCGGGGATAATTTCAATTACTTAACGCTAGAGATTTTCTTCCATTATTTTCCTAATAACAATTCGGCATGATTACATCAAAGTTTATTATTAAGTATGATCGTCACAACAAATATCATCACTTTACATTCTTAATATTGAGGACATGTGTTATCGATTTCTTTAATTCTTAATGAAGCAGTTTCATTCCAACCTTCTTTAGATTCTAACGATAATTACAATAATGACAGGAAAAAGATAATTTCAATATTGTTCTTGTCTAGCGGCTTATTTATATTATTTGGGCTGTAAGTACAGTAATAACAAAGCATTGCGGCTCTTAAAAATTGGATCTGCTAGGAGCTGGAAGCTCTCATTGTTTGAAAACTGATTGTTAGAGGACAGTAGTCAGGAGCTCCTAAAGACTGAGAACTTGGGGAGTCTTGAAGATCCCAAATACTGGGAGTCACAGATAAAGCCCGGGAGTTTACAAAATCTGGGATGTAAGTGCCAATATACCGGACATATGAGCTGCTGGTTATATTTAACTTATGTAATCGTTTTTTAATTGGGGTCAAGGTTATCTAGCTCGTGTTTATCTCAAAAATGCGGAAAAAGTCAAAGGTTATCTCAGATAAGGATATCTAGCACGTGTTTATCTCCTAAAATGCGGAAAATTCAAAGGTTATCTCAGAAAACGACCCCCTGCAGAGAGATAAAAATTTGTTGAATCAGCTGTCCTAGAAGCTGCAATTTATTACTACTTCTACCTTAATGTCTACCTTACTGGAGTATAAAATCTAAATATTTGTTAATATTTTTTAATTAAAAAAACACTGTTAAATTTAAATGTATCCTTTACTAAACATAAAAACTGAATATCAGTATTACTTTACTGGCACGTTTTGACCCAGAAAAGGTTTAGGAATGCCTTCTAACTGAATGTTTTATAATTGAGTTTGACATTTTTATGGTAGATTTGAAACTGCAATGAAAACATATCTTATAATATCTCTCTATTTTAATGGGTTACTTCACAATACAGCTGAGATATGCGAAGACCATCGCTTTCCTCGAAGGTAAGTCAGCTGATTTTTCCTCTCCCAAACATTTCTTTCACTATGTAAACATTTATTTTCCTCTATAAACACATCGCTGTGATTCTGTTAATTGTTTTTACAGTCCAAAGTTCAACACAGTTGATTTTATGATACCAAGAAAATGAATTATATAATAATTTTAATTTTCCTTATGAAATACGTACTACGCTATGAAACATCATATTATATTTTAAAACATTCCTTGTGCTCTTTTGCATCACGATGAAAAGCGTCGTTCAATACTCGTTACGAAATTTCTATAGATGGGCTCATCAGCATTTTCCATGCCCGAAAAGGCAATATCTCCTCGCAGTAGGTCACTTTAGAGTGCAGTAATAAAATGTACTGTAATTTTACCAGAAGCGTAAAAGATTGATGGAGATAATGATGGAAACCTTACTGGAGATAACGTGTGGCTAGACGAAAGTTTTTATTAAAAAATAAATAAAGAAAGCGCACGAGAGAGAGAGAGAGAGAGAGAGAGAGAGAGAGAGAGAGAGAGAGAGAGAGAGAGAGAGAGAGAGAGAGAGAGAGAGAGAGAGAGAGAGAGAGAGAGAGAGAGAGAGAGAGAGAGAGAGAGAGAGAGAGAGAGAGAGAGAGAGAGCTGCCTGAGGTTGGTTAGGAGGAGGGGGTTATAAAATTAACATCAGGAATGATAGGGCTTGTAATAGAGAAGGAGATTAAATTATTGATCATAGAAATTTAGTAAATTTTGTTATATCTTTATTTATTTATTAATTACCACATGAGGTTTTGTTCAATGTCTGCCAAATTAAATTATTCTATTGTTTTTTTATTTTAACTCTGCGAATTTCACTTATAATTTCTGATCAATTCTAACTATTTTGAGTCAATACTCCTATTTTTACAGTACTTAATTTATTATTATTCTATTTACTGTCATATCATAGATCAAGAAAAGCTATTTCGATTTAAAATAATACAGTAGTAAATGATGAATTTCCAACGCCAACATTTTAAGGAGAGTACTAGTTGTTAACAGGCCAGAAAATACTAAATGTAATTAATTTAAATTTTTATTTTATTTCTGCAAATAACGAATTTCAAATTTTATTTTTATTGAACCAAAGAATCAAAATTTCTATTATATTTCTAATATGGAATCAGAACGTTAAATACAATTTTTAATCGCTCTTAAATTAATGAAGCCTACATGTATGGCTACCGCCTATAATCAGAATGCTTATTCCTTTACAATTACAGCAATTTAGCATCTTCCATGTATATTTATGATGCTTTTATATAGATTTGAGTTGTACTATCTATATTCAATTAAGACTAAAATTCAGTGTAAGCCGAGTAAAAGAAAGTATTAGTACATAGAATAATGTGGCTTTTGCTTGATAGAAGCAATCATGTATAGTATTTAGGAATGAAAATCTCCTAAATGTACATTATTTTTTATATTAGAAAGAATGTTTAAGTCCTTTGTAAACATGATATGATATCGTATATTTAATTAATTTCTTAACGCTTTTCTACATATATAACTTCATATTTCATAATATTCAAATAATATTTTTCTTTTATCCGATCATTATGAGATTGTAATAGCGAAGGGCTAGCTGTAATTGATAAGTGCCTATGCACTGGAAACATTACACTTTGTGTCTAGTGCATTGCATTTAATTCAATTTGATGGACACAAGCTCGTTGCACTCACTTGTTACCTCCGGTAATTTCCTCGGTGGATAAGCTGTGAAATGTTAGTGAAATATGTTTTTACCTCCAGCCACTGTAAACCTGCAGTACCACAATTTTAAATAAACTCATTACAAGAACTTTATATGCACAAATTCACAGTGACTTGTATTGGTATTATAAATACTAGGTTGTTATATGTAATAAAGACACCATTGCAATTCATTAATGTGCTTAGATTTGCTCACATTCTTATCTAGTTCAATTCATTAAGAATAATAATAGTAAAAATGTTTGAACAAATATTGCGATGTTACTTTCAGAACATTAACAGCTAAAGAAATGCAATGACATAAAAATCCTCAAAACCTTCATGACGTAATAGATACAATAATTTACGTATGTTTTCAGTTACTTATAAATTACTTGTGTTTCATAACATATTATAATTATGTAGATTATATCGCACTCCACAAGTGACATTGCTATTAAATATTAGTGAGCTTTTTAATCATTTCTTACCCTTGGAAATGTACGTAAAAATATGAAAATGTAATTACGTATCGCTGCTATATTATTGTCAATTTAAAAACTTTTAGTACTATGATGATCAATATAATATATCTTTATTTTTATTTTTCACTATAAATATTGATTCTGGTTATTCTATGTTTGAAAAATATCTTACGTTTTATCCCTATAATTTTATATTATATTCAATGTTTTATAAATAGACGTACATAATTAGTCCTTCTGTAACTTAACTGTACTATATTGTAATTTTAATATTTATATCCATAAAAAGTTAGTTTTATTCGGTTTGGAATCCAAACTGGTGTCGTATTCATTCATATTACCATTGTGTAAATTTATACAGGTAATTATAAAAAATTCTAAATAAATACAATATATACTTATAGACTTTTAGTACCAAAAATGAGACTTGCAGTGTATTAAATACCTCGTTTACTGACCCATATCCCGAGGGGTATGTAAATTATGTCTGATAGCGAGGTACCGAATAAACGTGGTGAGGAGGCCCTTGTATAATTCTTCTCTACTTCCAACATTTTTATTGAAGGAATTTATATTTTGGTTTTAAGGAAATCACTTAAAATAGTGTAAAATTGCTAATAATATTGACATATCATTTTTGGGTTTATTTTTCCTAGTATAATGTTTACTGATGTTTAAAGTTAAAAAATGTATTTACCTACTTTTTGGACTTTCTTAAGCATTTTTCGGAAAAAACATGGTATTTTAAAATTATCATAACTCGTATTTATTAGCTGACTCAAAATTCGTGAGGTGTATAAAAATAACTAACCTTTTATGCATATCCAAGGTTATTTATCTGAAAGTTTACAAGATATTGCTTTACAAATCCTTGTTTATAAATTTATTTTAAATTTAATTTTTCAATATTTGTATACTACTGTATACTTAAATACAATCCATGCACAAATGGTTGCATTATATTATAAATAACGGTTATAAGCCATTGGATCACATGAAGTCTATTGCAGGCCATTTGAGGTAAGATTTTCCTTTTGGGATGGATGATTCGCTGGAAGGAGACCATTTCCCTACTTTGATCTGGAATGATGTATAGAGAGATCCAGGATACAGGAACTGGTGCAGGGTTCTAACTATTATATCGCTGTAATATGGCCAAGCAGTCCTTGCCCTATAGTGAATTCAGTTCAATATTATCCTGATATTGCTACATCGCAGTTTCGTACCTGGATAGATTAAAAACGTAAAAACTCTCACAGTGTATTGGTTTCCAGGGCACATACGAATCATAGCTAATGAGACCACTGTTTTAATGGCAAATATGGTATTTCAAACGAAAGTCATAGGGCATCAGCTATTTTGAGGGATATCCAGGAGATATGCATGTCGTGTAATCATAGGAAAGTATCATGGTAGATGGGCCATCTCAGTGGAACTTGGAATAAGTAAGCATCTTTTAGGAATCAAATATCATAAGTAACACCTACTTCCAGACCTAGGGTATTACTATAATTGAGTGTTGTGGTTCAAATTGATCTAGATACCTCCTTAGATCTCTCATAATATGTAGTTGTAATAAAATATATGGGAGCGTTCATTTATAAAGACATATTATAATTTAAAGCCCACCTACTAAAATTTTATGTTATATTTTAAGATAGAAACATAATTTATCGTATGAATTCGTGAGTCTGATCTAACAACATAGAGCAACATCTACTAAAACAAAAGAGTAATGCAAATCAGGGCATTGTGAATGGAGACCTCATTGATTAAAATACTAAACACAAGTATAGTACAGTATAAATGAAATCACTACTCTGAGATGAATTTGATTAAACAATATGATTAAATTTATAGCGTAGCGTTACTGTATTGTTTGTTTAATTAACGTCGGACCATATGTAAAAATAGACTTTAATTCGATTCCTTTGCAATTTTTCAGCGCTGTTTTCATAGTGACCTAACTGTATTATAATAAACTATGTTTAATATAATGCATACAAAATAGTTAATAATATTGTGTTTAACGTAAAAGAATACTTTATAATAGTTAGCTTTCGAACCTATAATTTTTTATTTTAGTAAGAGACGTCCACTTCTTATTGAATAATACCTTATAGTGTATCGTTTACACAGTATTGTGTAACTAATATAATAAAAGATAATAGTGACTCAATATTAACACCTGGCTAAAAGCACGGGTCAGCGTGGGAGTACATATTCGCGTTCGCTCTACAGCAGGAAACATCTTGGCCTACAGAGTGACTCACAATGGATCAACGGTTACCTTTTCGATTTAGATATAGAGGCGAAGTAGACTTGAATTTCAAACTTCATTTAAACTCTTGTAGTTTGAGAATACATATCCTGTCCATTCTAGTTTTCATCAGTAACCGAAGTCAGTTAATCGCAGCACATTGTATGTTAAACTAAGATTTCTATGAAATCAACCAATCAAGCAAAATAATTTCATCACAACTGACCGATATTTTTCGTTTTTATTGCAAAGTGGAATTAGTAGATTATATTGTGGTAGATAACCCACCAGGTCAACTAAAAAAATAATAAAAAATAAAATAATAATATGGCTAAATAATTCTCTCTTTAATAAATAGAAATGGATTTCGCTCATTAGCAACTGGAGGGTGAGGGTTCGCTTAGCTCTAAGCTATAATTAAAAGAACTGGAAAAATTAGAGTAGTTGTTATGCATTTAAATATTTAGTTAGTATGTGTTATACCCTTACTGTTCGTACTAATGTTTTAATTGGATGAAACTAATTGGGCGTGTCAGTACCAAACCCATCACAATATTCATTGCTACATTACTGTATAAATTAAAAGTTTTTTTTTATAATTGTTTTAAAGACAAAATGTTTTCAATTTACATTCTAGATAAACAAACTTATTAAGATATTAAGTTAATATATTATATATTCTTTAGATCTATATTGTATTATTGCTTTTTTACCTTAAATTATCCCTTGATTCATGAATTTTCTAATTTTGTACAAGCCAAATCTCTTTAGGTATTTCAATGAACAAGGAGGAGCTCTTCTTATTGGAAATATAAATTTTCTTTTAGGGATTGTTTAGATTTTAGGAACATATATTTTGACGTTGTATGAAAATCTAATATTTAATATCTAATAATCTCTAATCTAATGTTCTAATATTTTTGAGAGAGACATAAAGGAATTGTAAACAAATCGTCAATTTAAAAATCTGTAGAAGAAAATGAATGATAAATTTTCTTAGTATGTAAGAGATTTGTTAAATACTTTCACCAACTTCTTCATTCATTGGACAGAAGCTGATTATAACTCTATTATTTACTTGTTACCTTTTATTTAGAAGATACAAACTTTTATCATTACTAACTCCTGCAGGATAGTTTTAATGATCATAACTTATTCACATGAATTTATTTGATTACGGTTTGAACTGAATCTTACTGTTTTTACTTTAAATTAAGAGTATGAGTATATCATTGTTGTTTCTGCAACTGCATATAAGATGCAAGCTACATGTGACGTAACAGTATTATGTATACAGATACAAGGTGCACATAGCTGTTGTTTCTGGATACAAGATGCAAGCTACATGTGACGTAACAGTATTATGTATACAGATACAAGGTGCACATAGCTGTTGTTTCTGGATACAAGATGCAAGCTACATGTGACGTAACAGTATTATGTATACAGATACAAGGTGCACATAGCTGTTGTTTCTGGATACAAGATGCAAGCTACATGTGACGTAACAGTATTATGTATACAGATACAAGGTGCACATAGCTGTTGTTCCTGCATACAAGATGCAACCTACATGTGAGGTAACAGTATTATGTATACGGATACAAGGTGCACATAGCTGTTGTTTCTGCATACAAGATGCAACCTACATGTGAGGTAACAGTATTATGTATACGGATACAAGGTGCACATAGCTGTTGTTTCTGCATACAAGATGCAACCTACATGTGAGGTAACAGTATTATCTATACGGATACAAGGTGCACATAGCTGTTGTTCCTGCATACAAGATGCAACCTACATGTGAGGTAACAGTATTATGTATACGGATACAAGGTGCACATAGCTGTTGTTTCTGCATACAAGATGCAACCTACATGTGAGGTAACAGTATTATGTATACGGATACAAGGTGCACATAGCTGTTGTTTCTGCATACAAGATGCAACCTGCATGTGAGGTAAGAGTATAATGTATACCGATACAAGGTGCACATAGCTGTTGTTTCTGTATAAAAGATGCAACCTACATGTGAGGTAACAGTATTATCTATACGGATACAAGGTGCACATAGCTGTTGTTCCTGCATACAAGATGCAACCTACATGTGAGGTAACAGTATTATGTATACGGATAAAAGGTGCACATAGCTGTTGTTTCTGCATACAAGATTCGACCTACATGTGACGTAACAGTATTATGTATACAGATACAAGGTGCCTATAGCTGTTGTTTCTGCATACAAGATGCAACCTACATGTGAGGTAACTGTATTATGTATACAGATACAAGGTGCACATAGCTGTTGTTCCTGCATACAAGATGCAACCTACATGTGAGGTAACAGTATTACGTATACGGATACAAGGTGCACATAGCTGTTGTTTCTGCATACAAGATGCAACCTGCATGTGAGGTAAGAGTATTATGTATACCGATACAAGGTGCACATAGCTGTTGTTTCTGTATAAAAGATGCAACCTACATGTGAGGTAACAGTATTATCTATACGGATACAAGGTGCACATAGCTGTTGTTCCTGCATACAAGATGCAACCTACATGTGAGGTAACAGTATTATGTATACGGATAAAAGGTGGACATAGCTGTTGTTTCTGCATACAAGATTCGACCTACATGTGACGTAACAGTATTATGTATACAGATACAAGGTGCACATAGCTGTTGTTTTTGCATACAAGATTCGACCCACATGTGAGGTAACAGTATTATGTATACAGATACAAGGTGCACATATCTGTTGTTTCTGCATACAAGATTCGACCTACATGTGACGTAACAGATACAAGGTGCACATAGCTGTTGTTTCTGCAAACGAGACTTGCATCACGTCTGTTTAATATAAATATGAATTGTGGGTTTAGTAAACTAATATACTCAATTTTCTTTTAACGAGTACTACATATTTTAAAATTTTTAATATTTTAATATTTTGAAAAAAGAGGCACGAAAAATATAGAACAAACACTTCGAGAGAAAATAAATATCACAGAAAGTTAACAGTAAAGTATAAACAGATACTTATTATCCCCGGTGTATACTTTGGTACTACCCTGGAGAAAACCCTTATAGCCACTGTTGAAACAGATGAACTCATTTATGAACCGTAACACTACAGAGCTGTTATAATGCTATCAAACGATGTAATCTACCTTCTGTACCCTTTGTCGAGTGAGATATTTCATGGACATTGTTCATTGCGTTTTAAATAAGATTAGTACGTTTTTGAGCTTAGTAAAGCCTATGAACGAGTACCTAATAAACGGGCTACATTCCCGTTTCAAAATCAATAAAATATATTTTAAAAACGTAAAAGCACATTTTACTGGCTGACAGATTGTGAAGCTTATCAAGTGAGGGTATATAAATATTGCATTTACGTACGATGTATGTCAACCTATTAGTCTATCTGTTCGCACGAGAACGAACTAAGCTATACATCTAACGTATAATAAAGCACCATTTCTAAGTAACCAACATCGAGTTTGAATGTCATTTCTTGCGATTTGGCGGAGCGTTATCAGACATTTTCACAGTTGGTAACCATGATATCAATGATTAAATTGCTGAATAAATAAACAAAATCAAATTTAATATACTATATCCATGTGGCATTTTAACATGTGATGCAGTAATACGTGTAGTCTAACTAGAATAAAATGTGATACTCCTAGGCGTGTGGACTTCTGTAATAATGTGATACGGCTATATGGATACAATAATAAAACAAACCAGAATGAAAATAAAATGTAATACATCTCAGTTTGCAGAACAAATGTGACTTTATTCGAATTTCTAATAAAAAACCTCTACAGTTGTATTAAAGTGTCGAGTAAAAGAAGTTTTATGAATAGATTTCACCTAATTTTTATGCATAACAATAAAAATACAAAATTACTTTGGGATTTACTGTCCGAACTACTACTAAGTAGCCTATAGTGATTCAGAAAATGATACACCCAAAAGTTGTAATATTTTTCTGAGATGAAATATTTTTACAAATTCAAGGTTAAATCACGCCACATAACCCCATGCAGAGCTTTACATTTTCGACTTTCAGTGTCTTATCTGGGTGTCTGAAAGTTGTGTAACTGCTATTCGTATGTGTAATCAGTTTTTAAGTGTATAAAGTTAGACAAATACAATCTGAGGAAAAGATTTACTTTCTGAAGAACAGATTTTTTATCGATTTATTTCAATAAAACCAAGTTTGTGTGTTTGTATAAAAAATTCTACCTCAGCCCATAGGCTATAAATACATAACATTGCCATGGTATAAAGTTGGTAAACGTTATATTAGGGTTGTCACGAATTGTAGTACCTAACTGAAATGTGTACTATGACTGACTATTTCTACTATGACTACTCATTTCACTTTGTACTCATATGTCCATCTTGGACCTATTGTACAGACTAATAAAATAGGGGAAAGTACAAGATATGGGCGTTGGTCCCAATAACACTGACCTCCTTTAGTTCCACCGAATCCCACACATATGTTCAACAGTTCATGTAGGTTCTATTTCATTATAGATAAAACCCCCTTATTTTTCCATTTTATATTTTCTATAGTTCTTTTAGAAATGTTTGTAACAGATGCCTGTAGTAAACTGCTTTCTAAACTAGTTAGTTTCTATATGGAATGTTTTTAAGCACTGTTCTGGAGTGTGGAGGTAATTTTTCTAGTTAGATACTTTGGATAAGAAGAATAAGAATAATTTATTCACTCAATAGAACAAATTATGTTTGTTCTCCTTTGTTTTCTGTGCAAGGCGAAACATCAATATGAAATAAATTAGCTAAAAAAATTGAACAGAACTGTTTAAAATAGAGCATACCATCTAAATGTAAAGCAGATAACACTCTTGTGAAAATATTAAAGAAATTTAACAACTCCTTAACTATTCTAAACACTACTAAACACTAAAGGCATTGTTATCATGGAGGAATCGTGGAGAGTCTACAATGCTTTCCTTCTCAAGTAGCCCTTTAATACTATTTAACACTGTGTTTTTTTATCACATTCTAAAATGAATTGTAGAGTTTAAGACTAAATTAAGGTTTAGTTTCAATCACTTTACAATCTTATCATTTCTGTGACATTTTAAGGTTATAATTACATGTGAAATCAGATTTTTATTTCGAATAGTAAATTATGCCGAAGGAAAAAAAGGGAAAGCCAAGGTCCCTTAATCGGAAATGCTCTCTACAGCTTTCATCTGGTCTCATGCACCAGACGACTTTCAACGCTCTCTTAAGAAGATTATATATTAGTCGTTCCTCAATATTTAAATAAGAATAAGTAACTGAGTTTACAAACCTTTTCGGAAGAAAATGATTCTCACAAATAATGACAGTCACCTGTGTAGAAGACACTCAACGATCTATGATAACGCCATTTGAATTCTTGAAAGTATCTTCGGAAAAGCGAAATTTAATTCACAAATCAGACAACTTTAGTGTATGGTTAGATTTATAATTTGTGTCTAAATTTCATTTTATGTACTATATAGGAACTTTGGTTATAATATAGGGACAAACACCAATGAGGATAATTTACCTAACAAAAGGCTCACAGGGAAAATTTAATTAATTTACTATCCAAACATAGTGCCAAAGCAATAGAAAAACGATACTTATATTGACGCTCCATAAAGGTCGGTTTGTGATGTTTTCATATTAGTTTCCTCTATGTAATATTAAAAAAGGTAGGAGTACGCCACACCACGTTTCACGTAACAGGCATCGCTGAGGTTATATACAACATTTTTTATACAAAAAGTACTTTTTGTTATTCAATGTTTATTGAAAAAATTAAATTAGGCTATTGCCACTTATACAAATTTAATCAATTTGTATATATATATATATATATATATATATATATATAAATTGATTAAATTTTATATGTTATATATATATAAATGTTAAATGTTTTATATATATATATGTATATATATATATATATAAAACATTTAACTCTCAACATTCCTCAATAAATTTCTCTGCCCTAGATATAAGCTTACACTGTACGTTATTTAGACGCGACATTTTGAAATACTAAAATAGTTTGTCATATCAATGATAGCTTTTAGAAAGAGACAATTAAGGAAAACGAAATATATCTCATTCAAATGAAGAATGTTTCAACAGCTTTTTACTTGAAAATAAGGAATAGTAATCGCAATCAAGGAAGTGAAATTTTAAGACGAATAACAACTATCGCTATCCAATAACGTGGAAGAAATCATAATTGAGTTTCCTTCCAGAGTAAGCCGACTCCACATAACATTCAGTAGGAATAGAATGATCTTACAGGCTGTCTTCAAGTAAAGGTAATTGAAGAGAAGACGGCTTCCAGGTCAAGATTGCGGTATTTCCTTATTTTATGCACAGGTCCTGAGTGGCAAAGGTGTGTCCTAGAGTTTTGAGACCGTAGCACACTTAAAGTTAACGAAATTTACTTCATATTATGTGTTACTAAATTAATGTTTATTTAACATACCAATGCATTACAAAGATTCAATGTAGTAGTTTAGCAGCCTACAAATAATAATGATAAAAACATAGAATAATAAAGGAAACTTGGCCTGTATTACAACCACACGAATTACAAAATACTAGATTACATAATTCAACTCCACTTCCTCATCCGAACACAATGAAATACTTAAGACCTATTAATATGAATATTGTTTCTTGCCTTATACAACATGTTTTTGAATACTATAATATACTCGAATATGTTTTATGTTGCAAAGATTAATTTAGAATGGCTTAAAGTTTAAACTTTATCATTCTACCTGTAAAAATAGTGAACTAACCTGAAGAGTAACGCGATAAGCTAAACATATTCAAAAAATTATCTTAATTTGTATAATTTAATAGTTTCCATTTAAGTTTAAGACTCGATATAGTGAAACGAACTAAAACAAAAACTTAAAAAGACGGAGTACTATCAAAGGGAGAAATTATTTCTTGATAACTCGTAAACAATATTATTCTATTAACGTCTTCGCGTTAGCCTACAGTTTATTTATCTTCCTAGTACACATTCAACATTTAGAAGACTCATATAATCTGTTCCTTGCAATATATCGCCTTATTTAAAACTTAACTTTCTTGATTAAAACACTGTCTTTTAAAATCAATTAAAAAGTGAGTATAATCAGTTAAATAAAGGAAAAGTACATTCCAGGGATTTGATAAATGAAGTAATATTAGGTGTTAAATAAAGTCGCTATAGGAAGCTTTTAAATTCTAGAATAAGAAAGTTAAACAATTAATTAATCAATTCCCATTACCTCAACTTTTATTGGTTACCGTTGAATTGAAGGAAGCATGAAAGTTGTCCTGGACTTAGTTTATTGGCCTTTTTAGTTAATTACAAATTTATGTTTATAGCGACTTTTGCTATTGCTTTCTAACAAACTAACAGTTTTTAATTATTATTTTAGTCATTTAACTATATTCAGCTAACGATTTCGTAGCCGAAAATATCCAGGCTGGACATTTATTTGTAAACACGTCGCTGCACACGTATCTAACTTTTAGTATTTATCCCCATTTTTTGTTCTAGAGTCTATAGCAGGTGATAAAAATACAAAGATGAGAATAATGCTGAGGCTTTAACAGCTTTGTATTAGAGGGAAACACCATACTGTAAAGGCCACTTGTTTATGACAGGAGTCAACTGAAGAGGTGTGCATCAGGGAAAAATGAAAAAAGATAAAGAAAGTATTCCCATTATGCCTTACATAAAATCATTTCCATATCAGAGTTAATATATTGATGTATAAAAGAAACTAACACAAAAGGACATTTAGTAAACAATTTTATAACTATTCAAATTTGATTACTTATAAATATACTTGTGAATAACAGGTCAGATTACCCGTTACTGTATATGTAAAACAGCATGTAATCTGATGCTGTGTTTTGTGGTAATTGTAATTATATCGGTCGTGGCCTACGTAACCATTACAGTGTGGTTGTCGAGGTACTGTTTACATTAAATATTCAATTACCTTGTGTTTTCAAATAAATATTTGTCGCTTTCATCAGTGTACATGGAAGTATTAATTAAAATTTCAAATTTTTTAAAATGTGTTCAAAAAAGATGGAGAAATACTTAGGAATATTAATTATATACTTCTAAGTATATATATATATAATATATATATATATATATATGTATATATATATATATATATATATATATATATATATTGCATATATATATATATATATATATAATATTTATATATTATTATATATTTAAGCACATCTCCTTAGATGAGATGTGCTTAAAAAGACGCCAGTACCAAAGTAGTGGAATTTTTACTATATTGTATGTCACTTTACTTAATGTATAGTTACAACTTAATTTATGACGCTGTATTTCTGCACATCTGTATGCCTATTAAAATTAAACCTTATATTATATTTCTTTAAAATACCATTATTCATATTATTGGCTTCAAATTAGTATCCTTTAAAATATTAAACCCAAAATTTCACGAAAATACGATAAGAAGAGGCAATATTGTCATTATAAATAAAATATTGACTTATTGGTTAGAGTTAATAGTTGGACTTCCAAGAGAGTAGTAAACACACACCTATTTAATTATTTATATAGTCAATTTGCAACAAATAATGTATGTAGACATTTGAAAAAAATTTTATTAAAACTTTTAAGATGTTTTAAAAAATATATCCATAGCTGGAAAGCGAATATAATATTTTGAAATAGTTTTTAATCTATTTAAAAATTATGAATTTTCTTTACGTCAATAATTTATTTATCATAAACTAGAGCTTCTCCTTAAATTTTTGATTTTTTTAGCATAAATGATATCGTTTAATAAGATATAGAAAATTACAAATTATTAGCTTAACAGTTTTCGAGTTTTGATATTTGGAAAAAAGCACAAAGCAGACGATAAACTAAATTAAATAGATAATTAGAGACGGTTTTGTTTATTTTAACTTGTTTAATCATTACCCTAAGATTTTAACACACACACACTTTATATAAAGCAAATAGTACGATAAGGTACGTAACGTAATAGGTATAAGGATTTCATATATACTTATACTAGGATAAGTGACGATATGCAACATTCAGTTACTGAAAGAATTTGCTATTTCTAGTGTAATTGTAATACTTAACTTTATATATCTATTGAAATATGTGTGTAATATTAACTTAGTCAAAAACTAATAATTTTGGGAATGAGATTTATTTCTGCCTTTTTAGTGGTTGATTTAATAATAAACAAAGCCTAGAATGTTATACAGTGGTAAGTAAACACTCTAAATATTGTTTTGTGCTTGTACGTTTCAGATCGCTCATAGTAATTCACCAAATTCTCCAATGACTAATATCTATTGTAATTTCAACATTCGAGTGGACCAGATCATACTGCATTGAAAATAAGTATAGACTTTACAATGTAGGTTTACTTTTCTATAAGCATTATAAGTTATTGATTTTTTTAAAGATAAGTCATGCATATATCTAATGTTAGCTGTCTCTAAAAATACATTCTTAACAGTAAACGTAAGGTAGATGATTTGTTGTTATAATTTAATTATAAATTACATAAGACGCATTTATTAACACAACGATTACGAGGCGGAAGATTCCACACACCGGATATTGGCAGTATGATGTCACTAATGGGAGCATCACGACTGCATTCCTTGCACTTTTCACATATTGAATTGGTAGATGATTGTCCCATATCGAGAACTGTGATGTGCAAACCAATTGTCTTTATTAGCATAGACTTCTTGCAGTACTTTAAATTAATTTATATGGATATATTTTAAATCCGTACCAAATATAGGACTCGGTTGTTTAATTTAATTACCCGTTACTCGTATTTAGTGTGGAAAATTCCTTTTACAGAATTGTGGACATTTTCCGTCGTTATATGTTAAAAAGGAGCAAAAGCTTCCAGAATTAAAATCCGATCCTCTTCTTTGCGTGTCTTTAAACAATCTGAAGACAAAAGTTCGAGCACAGATGAAATAAAATAAATAATCTTTCAACGGTGATGAAATCTTTAAAATAAAACTTGTCAACACGATAAGTTGTCTATAAGAAGCGAGCATAAAGCTATAACCCACCTAGAGCGACTAGAGTGGTCAGAAGAAATACAATCCATATAATCTGCAATACTGACCTACTACCCAACAAATTGGAAAAAAAAATTATATCTGCACATCTATGACTTAGAATAAAGTTATTGAAAAAAATTGGTTGGGAGGAAAAGGGCTCATTGGCTAAGGGATCTTTGATTGCTACGTTATGTTTAATTTTTTATTAATCTATTTTTTAACTGTATGAAGAGCGGGCTTATTTTAACAGCTCTGCTTTATAGATGCTAATAGGTCACATAAATTTAGCAGGCATATTGCTAAATCCTACTTTTTCATGAGGGCACTATGACTAAGATTAATAATACATTAATAGTCTAAGGCTACGATTAAGTTCTCTTCTACAGCAAGAGACCAAATAATACTCAAATTTGTATTTCTTCCAATGATCACGTCTAATTCGTATGATTCTAATTGTCGATATTATGCAATTTTTATGATCGTCAATTTTCACTATAATAGGCGGAGCATTGATGAAGCATCTGCTGTAGCATGAAACCCTCATTGAACAAAAATACAGTACGTGCTACGTATAATAGGTTATATGATAACCTATCTCTTGAATGCTCGGAGTTGGAGAAGAGTTGCATTTCATGTTACAATAAGCCCTAAAATACTGGTGGTTCCAGGTAAAGCTTTGATAAGAAGAAGAAATGTAATATTATTAAGAATAGTCAGTTTAATTCTTCTAAGCTTGATATTGACCGTCTGGTGAAATTGATATCACTATAGTTTGATGGACCGGTTTGTGCCAATTTGGAATATAGTCTGGATCATTTTATATTGAATATATTTATGCGAAACTGTTAATAAGTAATCAAATCAGGTTGTATTATTGAGGTATTAAATTATTATTGAGTATACTTAAAAAAATATTTACAAAAGTTCAGTTTTTTGGGAAGGAGTACTTGTTTGCCGAATGGAAGTTGTCGTTCAACTCACGAGACTGCAGAGGCAATGTTTGCAACTCAAACAGTTGTGCAAAGAAAGTTTTGAACTTTAGTTACTCACTGGCAACACTACTTGAATATTTATGGGACAAATATTTAATTTAACTTCAAAATACAAAAAACCGTACATTTATTCGTTTTTATTTTTAGTTGTCAAGGACATATACAATGGAAAAATTACTTTCTAATAATCGCAATATTTTATTGGCTTTAATCACATTATTCCGTTATATTTTTCCATGAAATCAATACATCACAGGTTCATAACCCTCATTTATACGTTATCACAACGTAACTCAAGGAGCACTCGTTTACCAGTTACGCCCCTACCTAGCTTGTATACCGTTGCTTTATCAGTTAAAAAAAATAATTATTATATTTCAAAGTAATACAACAAATAGACTGTGCTTTGTCATTTAGGTAACTGCTGGTTTTATAGAAATAACTTTTTTATCTTATTTTTACGTTACATGCTAAAATGCTTTGTATTATCCATGAAGCATTTTTATTCTTATTGCTAAGTATTAATAATTTTAAACTTACATGACTTACAGGTTGGTTAAAGCCTACAAATCCCATGATTAATTATATGAATTGGTGGTTGGCGCAAAAGCTGGAGCCAAGGTGGGACTTTAAAAATATTACCCAGAGGTTTCATTTTATCTATCAGCCCTCTACTAGTGACAGTAATCAAGTCAGATACCAATAGTGGGTCCTTCATCTCCAACTTCGTACCTTTCTTAATCGATATGGTGAACTACGATCTTAATGTATGGCCATAAGAATATGGAGGAACATTCTTTCCTCACATCTGGCTTTTACATTTTCTTGAACCTATGGGAAATCGGTTCTTCGAAATAATTTTTTATTAGTAAAAATATGTTTTACTAAACTATTATGTTGTGATTTACTATAATACTAACTATAATAAGCTAATTGAGCTGCCCATACAGTAATTGATATAAATTTTACGGAATTCCTTCCAAAATAGCTATTTTTCAGATGTGTTTTTTTATAATTTGTCAACATTAGTTTAATTTTTTTTAAATAAACCCCTCTCCTTGATTCTTTACTTGAAATGATTTAGTTATACAATGACAAAACAATTTAAATTTTTACCGACGCATATAGAACTGTTCTTTTATTGTTTCCTTTTGATAAATAAAAAAATTCACTGCTGACTATCTAAACTTTGGAAATTTTTTTATATATTTTTAGGATCATTACAGAAACAGGTCTAAAGCCAGATTTCTTAAACGGACTGATGGTTATCATGTTACATAAAGTTTGAGTTTTCATAACGGTGGCTCTGACCTTTTTAACGGTGGCGAACCATTCAAGAACTATTCAAGTATGATTTTTATCGTTGGAAAATGCATCCGAATAAATAAAAAAACGTTCTTACTTTAACAGACGAAGTTAGATGTGAAAAGCTCTCTATAACAATTACATGAGGACAAAGTACTTAAATGCGTATGCGGAACTACCTACAAACCCCGGACAGACAGGCTGCTTACAATAACAGGGTGGATCACCAGTTACCCATTCAAGCGGTAGCGACGCTGACGAGGTAATAAATGTATATTGTTCTAAACTGCACTCTGGCAGATTGAGATTGAGACCCCTAAACTCAATTCAGGCATACCGCGCCGCTTAGGCTCCCCTTTTTACATGGGGATAAAGTTTAAAACTGTGTTATAAATAGAAACTCATTTGAAATCTATAATAATGGTTTGAATGTAAAAGTTTAGACTTTAGTGTATAACATAATAGTAATGAATTTAAAAAAAAATGGTACATGTTGTAGTTATTGGTTTTTAATTCATATATCCAACAGTATACAGTTTCTCTTAAACAATATATATATATATATATATATATATATATATATATATATATATAAGTTATAAACCATTATTATTAACAAGTAATAGTATTTATAATTACTCACTAGATTTGCGACGATAAAATGTAAGTATTTATAGTAACAGATTAATGATTTAGAGATGAGTTCCTACTTATAACTCGGTTTGAAGTTTACCCTATGCTAATAGCGGAGGCAGTTAATTAAAATGCATTCTTTAATGATTAAATGTTGTTAAACTAATAACACTGCATTAATCACTAATGGTTTACAGGTATGTAACATGATAACACGAAAACCTCTACCATGTTAAGAAATAAGAATTGATCTCATAATTGTCAAGTCATTATTTAATGACTACCACTATGTACTACCACTAATGTACTACCACTACAAATAGTTCAGAATGCAATATTTTTTGTGGTATGAGACGGGCTTTCTGATAAGTAAGGGGTGTTGGAGTATTGTTAGCATGCTCGCCCAGAATTAAGATATCCTACTTAGAGTCACATCTTTGAATTTACTTTTTTATAAATTAATCTTTATTATCTGAAATACAATCAGGCTGTTGCTATTCATACAAAGTTAATAAATTTAAAAGTTTTTGACAGGTACTTGACTATCCGATTATATATTAGCTTGTTTATTTGCACATATATGAAAGAAGTTACAAAATTTTGTAATTCAAAAATTAAGGGCTCTATGGTGTAGTGGTAGCATGCTGGAATGGTTCAAGGATTCGAGTCTCAGCGGACCAAGTACTTTTTCAATGAAATTCATTGGAATTATATATAAAATATATATTTAAAATTATATATATATATATATATATATATATATATATATAATTTTAAATTTATTTATTTATACATAAACTATTAAAAAAACTATTACAATACTAATTACAAAAGCGTTATTACCATTTTGTGAATATAAAACTGCAATATGTTATAATTATCCGCATACCATAATTTAATTTTTCAAATTTATTTATATTCTATTACATTATATTATTTATATTTATAAAAGATTTATATAGGCTATATGACCTTTCATGAATTCTTCAGTATCATTTTCAACGGCTAACGATTAACATACTCTACCTATTTTAACATTTAATTTAATTTATCAATTTATACAAATAACCAATCGTATTCAAAGCCCATAATCTAACTAAAAGTGCTTTAAGCCATGAGAGAGATTAGGAGAAAATGTCTATACAGACGTGAGTTTATTGATTACTTCATCAACTGGAGTAAATCACTTGCAGACTCAACGGTTTATAGTGTGCCAGCGAGCAGATTTCAGAGGAGATTTAAAATCATAAATATTCCCCGTTACATGTGTATGAATTATTAATGTGTTATCACGAACATAACCAATCCTGTAAAACGCTTAAAGGGAACTCTTAAATTACGGCTTTGATTATTCTCGGAAGTGATTTAGCTAGACTTGATAGATTACAGACTCAATGAGGTATAATTCACCGGTGTCTCGTAGTTCACCTTTAGTTGAGACTCTACTGGATTTCATCAAACCTGCTGTTTTTTTTAAACACTTAGGTTTTTCCTGTTTTAGTTTATTTAATTGACATCGTCTTATAAATATATGTAACAATTATAGTGAAATTAGTTAATGTTTGTTATTGACAATGGAAGGTTTGAAAGTATAACAGAATTTCGGATATTTGCCGTCCTTATATGTTGCATTAGGCCGAACTTTTCAAGGTTTGAAATCTATCCTCTTCTTCAGGTATGGAGGGTATTAATAGATACAAAAATAAAGAACAGAAAGAAGAAGGAAAGGAAAGAAAAGGGTTCAATCGTGCCCTGAAACTGGCTAAAGTCCACTCCAGTCGTTGTCACTACACATAATTCAATTTATGAGCACAAGTCATGAGAACGCGAATTCTCGTGCACAATCACACCAGCACATGTAAAAGTGGGATTCTAATAAGAAAATCAATGCCGGCTGTATAATTTAACATTTACAAAATTCTTCTTGCAGTGTATTATATTGGTTTCGTGCTATTCTATGTAATGGTTTTTAAACGAGCAATGTTCAAATAATATTAGAATTTTTCACTATTACTTTCTTTTTATTTAATTTTAGTCCTTTAATTCTATTATTTCTTGGGTTATTAAAAGAACATGCTATACTGTAAACGCAGTTTTTCAGTCTTTTGTGAATTTTTTATGGATATTCACGAGAGTTTGTCTAGAACTGTTTTAAGTTCTAAAAGCGGTTGTAATATTGTATTTACGGCCTACTCTTATAATTTTCTCCGTGATCCCTTCACATTAGGGATCGGCATATTCGTACATTTTTTCATTTTCTTGCTCATGGATTCTTCTATTGTTTCTTTTGCTCTTATTTATAACAAACTGAGGGTATTCGTTTTATAAAATATCTGTTTATACGTTTTTGTCTTATATAATAAAGTTTCTTATGACTATTTTTTCTGAGCACAAGCTCTTTTCTCTGTCAAATCTTACAGCATAAAATAATGTATAACTTAAATACATGTAAAAAAGCTTAAACCAATGTTAGACATGGTTTATTTTACTAAAGCAATATTTCATGTTAGATTTCATTATAGTAATATTTTATAGTTAGGTTACTAAAGACTCGATTGACCGCAGTTGTTTCCTTTGATTGAGCTGATTTTACCTGTTATAGTTATCTGGTAGGTTACTGCATCTGCTTCTAAGGAAGAGCTAAATCTAAACGTTTCATTGATTTTTTCGTTCGTGTATTTCTTAAATATTGGTTTAGCTGAATATAAAAAAGGAACATCACGACAATTAAAAAGTAAACACTGTACAGAGCGGTGCTCCCTAACGGAACAAATATCATAGCGCTAACCTTCATTAAACTATCAGACGCCAAAGTTCACCATCTTCAGGAGTCACCGGTGAAATATTCTGGATTTAAATAATAAATCTTTATAATCCACCGGTAACTCACGTCGCAATATGAGAATATTTCCAAATGTACGAAGAGAGACTTGTATATATAAAACTTTTAATTATTATTGTATATTTTTATTTACTCAATTATACAGCGTACTTTTATAGCGCTTCCTGAGATACAGCAATTAAAGCACACTTCTTTCTTTAGGTAGCATTGCACTATATAATTACATATAAAATATATATATTCTCAACGTACGCTGTTTTAAGAGCTATTTATAAAGTTGTGAACCGAGAGTGTGGTTTTCAGGGACAATATTTGGTGACTAAAATAAATCGAAAACGATTTTATTTTTTTACATAATAAAGTTAGGAAAGTATAATTTGCAACGCTAATATATTATATACTAAGGTATGTTCTTAGACCTGATATATATATTGAGAAATAGATACAATTCATCGTTCCGTATTACTTCCTAGAGAACTTAGATCTCACTAATTTTAGTCAGGACAGCAATTATACACCAGGAGACTTTCGACTTACCTCAAGTATCTATTTTAGTTTTTACCTTTGGGAGACGAACCCAAAACATTTTAGTAATATTAATTTAACAATGGATGTTTTACAAAGAGCTTGTGTTAAAGTCCATTTTGATCAGTATACCCTATCAGTATACGTTACATATATTTAAGTCACGTGACTGAGTGACTGACATTGTCATTTCTGAAGTAGTTGTAGAATTTCTGTGCTTCAACAACTAACGTGGCTTAAAAACTTAAGCAAACCAAGGACCACTTTTAACTAAGGAGAACATTGGTTTGTTCACAAGATGCTTCTGCGGAAATTTACTTCGTTACATATGCTTGGAATTCAACTTTGAAGTAAAGAAAAGGCGAATATCAAATGTTCCACTCTGCTAAATTTTTAATCCCGGACATGGACCATCTTAATTTTCTTCACTTTTGGTTATCCATGATAAAAGATATATCATAGTCAAAATTTGATTTCGGTGTTTAACTTTTTATTGTAGATCAGACATTTGGTGCGAAGTTGCCGTACAGTGGCTGAAGCCTTATCTTGTTATGTCACCGCAAACACGAGAAAGTAGCATATTGTGTGTTTATTGACAACAAGGTAGGAAAACTAGTTCCTTTTCCCTAATTTATTATCATTATGCAAAAATGATCAATACTGTAGGTAAATACAAACCTGTGAAACTAATTCTTTAAAGCATGATAAAACCAGCCTTACAGTGCGGACTTTAAGTCAAGTATTTTTTTTATTTATCTGTTTTAAATTCTTAAAAGTTGTTTGTATTTTTATTTGATTGCAATAAGAAATACGCAGCTCAATAAGAAGTATACCAATTTTAAAGAAGTAACTTAAACCAGTGATATAAGTAGAAACACAGAGAGATTTCTACTTGGTCCTGTTTCTCAGCTTATTTTCTAAAGCCGGGTCCACACTGAACAAATGTTTTACGAACATGTTTGACAAATATGTTCGTTGAGGTGATCAGGGACAAACATTTTAAAAAAGTTTAGTCAAACATTGTTTGTCAAACAAAAAATTACTGTTTGGCCAAAGATTTCAGTGTTTGCTAAAACAGTCAGTGCTGAGCTATCAAATGGAAAAGACGAAACGATAATTTATTGTACCGTCGTCGTCGCCTTGCTTGTATACCCGCGGCCGCGGCGTTTGTGTTCATCAACTCACCTAGACCTCGAAGATGGTGGCAGAGGCAGCTGTTGCAAAGGAGGTACGAGTATAGTGGTGAGGACTTGCGTACTGACTTGAGAGCTGGCTGTTTGTTCACTAACTTTACATGAGTGTCAAATGCAGATTTTGAAATACTTGCTAACATGATAGGACCTCATGGTTGCTAAGAAAAATACAAACTGGAGAGAAGTGATAAGTGTGAATGATCGTTTGGCTATAACTTTACGATTTTTAGCAACTGGTGATTCTTACCATTCTTTGATGTACTTATTTAAAGTATCAAAGCAAAGCATATCCCAAATCGTTCCTGAAGTGGGTTCTGCCCTTGTTAGTATGTTGGAGGACTATATAAAGACCCCCTAGCAAACCAGAAGAGTGGAAATCGATTGCAACTGATTTTAAGCGAGCTTGGCAGTTTCACCAATGCATCGGTGCTCTAGATGGCAAGCATATTGTGATAAAAGGCTCCAGAAAACAGTGACTCTACTTTTTTAAATTACAAGACTTACCACAGCATTGTGTTAATGGCACTTGTAGACTCTAATTTACTCGTTTATCTATGTGAACATTGGATGCCAAGGACGAATATCTGACGGTGGTGTTTTTAAAAATTGTAGTTTGTGGAGAATCTTTGAATATGGAACAGGTCTACCTGAGGATGAAGCTTTAACTGGAAGATTATTTGCTGTCCCCATATGTGATTGTGGCAGATGATGCATTCGCCTTACATAAGCACATAACGAAACCGTTCCCAGGCCACCAAGAAAAGGGAAGCAAAAAAAGGATATTTAACTATCGCTTGTGTCTCGAGCTCGCAGATGTTCTGAAAATGCCTTTGGAATTCTCAGTTCAGTCTTTAGAGTACTGAGAAAGCCAATGCTCCTAGACCCAGAAAAATCTACTCTTGTTACATGTGCTTGTGTCAATTTATATAACTTTTTGCTTCAAACCAAAATCATCAGCAAATGTATACACACCTCCTGGTTCCCTAGACAGCGTAGCTCCAGATGGGAGTATTGTTCCTGGAGATTGGAGAGAAGACAACCAAGGATTACAGTCATTTTATCCACTTCCTCGAATAGGAAGAAAACCCAGTGATTTTGCGAAATCTGTGAGAGAAGAATATGCAAACTACTTCGTCTCCAACATTGGTAGTGTACCGTGGCAAAATGACTACTCATGATCAGTGTGGGATGAACTCCCGGTTCCTTTTGGCATAAACAACTACAGCTGACTTTTTTATTTTATAAAGTTTGAATTTTTTGAATTGGAAGTGATGTTAATTAGATGTTCTTCGAAATTTGGACATTTACCTTAAGGGCTGTAGGTAAATATATAACAAATCATACATAACTTAATCCATAACTATAACCTAATTATAATTTAACTATACCTAACTCTAATCTAACCTAACTGTAAGGTAAATCAAATAATATTACTCACATTGTAAATCCTGAAAAAACTTGTATTTTCTTGAACAAACACGGAATACAACACTCTTAACAAATACTGAATACAACACTGTTAACCATCATTAAATTGTATTAAATGTAATAAAAAATAACTGCAACAACTGATTAGAAGTGTAAATGTTATAAATCCTCAAAGTATCCAGAAACTGTATTCATTGATGAGGCTATCAATGAAGAAATATTTCCGATGTCTTCCTCTTCCACTGGTTTCTCAAAAGTTCCTGGTTGTTTAGATGTTTTGTTTTGTTCAGGTTTTTCAGAAACCGTCCTTGTACTCTTCCATTTCAGCTTCAAAAAGTATATTCTCTATCTTGTTTGGTGGTTCTGAATTTGTATAAGAAACCTAAAATGTATTATAAAGAATGTATGAACACTTCATTCAAAGCCAGGTTTGTTTACCACCCAAATCTCAGGAGCTATTCAACCAAATATTAATCTTGGGGGTGGGATACATGATCATATACGTCATTAATGGAGTGATTTGAATAAATCTGAATTCAAAAGATTCCAACCACTTCAATCTTGCACTTTACTTTCTGGCTTTTAAAAGTTTCGTCTCTTACTTCCGAGTTTGGTGTTTTAAGCAAAATAAATAAGGGAGTTTCAAATGTCAGCATGTGTTTAAAATGCATATTTAGGCACACTGTTATAATTAATAGCACTACTTTTATCAATCTATTTCGAAAGTAACTTCTTGTCAGGAGAAAAGTTAATATTTACTATTTTTATTACTTTACAAAAAGCTAGTGTTGCTTAATAGTGGCGAAGTTTCTAGTAACACAAAAATAAAACACAAATTAATAGAGCTAAGTCTTTTGGTTCATATATTTTTTATATTTGCCAAGTAAAAAAATAATACAAACTATGCAAAAATGGTAAAGTTATGGATGGATGACATTCCTCAAATAAAACTATCAGGTACCTGCGAGGCTTAGAGCATGATGCAGATTTCTATTTTAATACCTACTGAGATTTAAATTGCTAAACATTAAAACTACCCCTTATATATTATTATGCCTATACTAGTCAGAACCTCTCCTTTTGTTTGGATACTAAAAAAAACACATTCTCAACAATATAATAAATGTAATGATTTAAAAAATTCTGATATTTCCTCACTATTGCGGCAGTAGGTCGCAGTAAAGTTGCACAGTGAGTTTAAGTCAATTAAGTTATTTAAAACGCATTATTCTATCTTATAGAAGATGAACAGCCCATAAATTCAGAACATATATTTTAATAATTACAACTAACTCGTCCAGTTACACTCTTGGTAATATTTACCGATATGTTTCTGGATATCTAATCAGTGAAAATTACAGTTTTTACTATCCTCTACCTGAAATTCCTACAATTGTACTCAATACTGCACCGAGAAAAAAATTAACGATCCCAATAAAATAATGATGTACTGGACTGATAAAAGCAGTGTCAAAATTTAAAGGAAAAATACAAAATCAAATTGCAATCACTATCTTTTTTGGAGACCATGATAACATTAATTAAAATGTTTAATTTAGTTGTTATATTTTTATACGTTGAGTTCTCCTGTAGCAGAATAATTTGTACTATTTAAACACAAATTTATGTCCACACATACAGGTTCATATTCTCAATAAATCCTGTCTATTTAACATATTGTTGTACACTTAATGAATTTAAAATATTAAAATAGAAAAAATTAAAAATTAAACCATACAATATATTTAAACGTATTATTTTATTTTTATTTTCTAATATGGCCCCAATATGATAGAAAAGACAACTATAAACACATATTTATAGTTGCATTATAGTTATTTAGCGTTTATAGTTGTGCTGGTAAGTAAACTTTTCTGGTAGAAAGCGTAGATTTTGCTTCATTAACAACCAATTTAAAACAATACTGCTAGATCATTTATTAACTTTATTTCTCGCTTGTACAGTATCGTTTTTTACATACGTGCCGAGGGAATAACGTATGCTCGGACTTATATACAGAAAAATGTTACAATAATCACCTGGCCGTTACAATTATTTGGAGGGCTATAAAATTTATGCATATAGTTTTTGTTAGTATCATTTTGTCTTCGAATAACTTCATTCAGAATAATACAGTTTAAGTTTTGTCATTATGCTCTCTCATGATAGCATTTCGAGATATATAAATATATACTTTAATAGGCAAGCTTAAAATCTATGTGAAACTGAGATAAGTCTGAATTGATTATTTTTTCTATGAGATAATAAGTTAATCTCAGTTTCTGAACGGTTTGAAACTAATGTACTTGTTACATACCCCGAATCCTTTGCGGGACCGAAGTATCCTGACGCACAAAAGGCATTTCTAGAGATGATGTTTATTACGTAACTGAATATCAAATTTGTTTATTTATTCCAACGGTACAGACCATTTTACAATAATTTGAAAATTATATGGCAAATAATACAATGTAAATAAATAGTTAACAGAAGCGTATAGGCACAAACAAAGCTGATAAATATGTTATAAAAGTAATAGTTTACAAAACAAAACAAAAAAGTAACAACTGCAACAACAAGTAACGAAAAAGAAAATAAATACTATAGATCAGATCTCATTAATATTCACCCTCATAAAAGGGTACAAACACAAATAATGGCTGAATAATCTTTAAAATTTTTAAAATTCATTTGCTTGGAAATAAAATTGAAGTAGACATAAATTTCCGTTTCCATTGATGAATTCTGAGCTGGCTACTATAGTTTTTCCCGCGCTGCCTATGAATCGTCGCATATAGAAATCATTTATCCCTGAGGTAATTCAAAGCATCTTCTATAGGTAGGCAGGTAGCCAATGCCCTCATCCCAAGAGAGGCTGAATTATATGTGCTAGTGCATTATCCTCACCACAGGATTACCCACTAATAGTACAACAGCATGTTAATGAGCATACATAGGTTAACACGTTTCGTTGGATCAACTTGATCAGCCGATGTAAATACTGTTGCTCAGCTGAACCAATCAAAGGCAATCACCCCTTACACAACTATTAGAAATTAAAGAAAAGAAGAGACTTTATCGGTAGTGAAAATTATATTGCCTTAGTTTTAGAAAGTTGTAATCTAGCTGTTAAAAACATATGACGTATTAAAATAATTCGACATCTTCAAAGTATAAGAATAAGTGTATTAATATCAGATGTTATCAGATGTAAAACTGCAACCAGTATAGAACATTAAAGACAAAATATACTATTTAATGCTAAAGAGAAATACATTTTTATTGGTGATTTTTGCGGTGATGATAACGATTTATTAAAATATTATTGTAATAAATGTGGTACAATAAGCTATTAAAGACAGTTTAAAAATGTATCTGAGTCCAAACACAATTAAGGACGATCTTTTGAGAAGCCGCTCAGGAAACTCTCTCTGTAGGATCCATTAGTTACCAGGGATCACGCTACAGTTCATTACTTACATTTCTTATGTCTCCTGCGCTGAGGTCCTGTTTTATTAGTTATATATTACTTATTTTAATACCAGTATTATTTTATTTTTCTGCATTACAAGATTTTTTACTTTCATTGAATTGGAATAAATTGTTCACCTTTGTTCATATATTTTTATGTGTGGTTTTTATTAACCTACTAAAGAATTAACAATATATGTATTTCTATTAACATTTAATAAGGCTATATAATTTCATGATACATTAATGCCAATTTTCAAACATGTTAAGAAACACTTATTGCTCATAAAACGCTAACGGTTCTTTGATGCGTTATGCAAAATGAACATTTACAAATTTCTCAATGTCACGTAGGAATTATAATGACACGTACACTACAGGGCTGACATGATCGTTAATTATCGTCTCTAATTACCTTTTATTGCGGTGATTGATACAGTTATGTCGTAATATGAAATATTAACAACACCCTGATTGAATAGCTTTTAAATTTTTAGTGATTTATTATGGTTAATGGTTTCATTATTCAACAATTCAGCACTCTTTGTTTCGTTAAGGTTAACAATTTTAACATTCTCGTTTGGGTAGTATTTAGTTAAGTACACTTTTTAAACTATTAATAGATTTAATAAATAGGCTTATTTTAATGCATACATTGTAACAAACTGTCAACCAAAGGGCTGGACAAAAATTTAATTCTGCCCATCTGTGTGCATGAACAGTTATGCAGAACTTCAAGTTGTGACTTCCAGCTACTTTATTTAGTTGCCTGACGATGATATAACTAGTATATGTCTGACGGTACTCTTTATATGTATAAATTTAGAAAATGTGTAATTTGAAAAATATATTATTCAGCAATATTTGTAAAAATCAGGAAGGATTTGTTCCTTCGAAAACATTCCTCTATAGAATTCAATAAAAAATTTGATTACGTGCTTATAAATTACAGACTGGCTATCAGCTCTTGGACCAATTATAAATGTGACAAATTTGGAATTTTGCACACGACCTCATTAGAACCTGTTGCGACTCTTCGTTTTTAGTGCAATTACCCAGCACTATATCAAAATACGTTGGACAGTACAACAATTTAATTAAAAATTAAATTAATTTAATGCAATGGGGTTACGGATTTCTGGAGACTCTAAAAGGCTCTCTAAGAGCTAATAAATAACACCTTGCCTTCTACACCAATCCCTGTGTAAATAATCGATGCGCACATTTCAAGTGGGTTAGCTCTGTAAGCTTACCTATATCTTGAATTACCTATTTTTATGATGACAGTAATTTTATTAGCATTGAAACAAATGAGACTGAAATCATAGTGGCTTTTATATAAAAGTAAGTTTACATTCATACTTTGTTTACATCACCTTTGAGTGTATACGTGTAAAAATATCTTCTATTTTGTCCTTTACCTTTTACTTCTATCTATGACTTGCTAGTGGAATTCGTCGATTTCAGTTTACCATTCAAACATTGAAATTCTGCCTCAAAACCTTAACTGTAAATAGGCCGCATATAGGTGCGTTGGTTCCCCGATCAGATCGCGTTAAAAATCGCATTGAGCAGAAAATCAACTGTGTGCAGAAATTATAAATAAGTAATGGGGTCAGGTGTCAATTCAGACTGTACGAAAAATCCGCAAATGCGCGTATCGATTCAACTAGATATTGTAGCTGAGATATAAATATTAGCGAAAAATATCTGATCAGTATTGTAGGAGCCAAATTTCAGAATTAATTTTAAGCTGAGCTATATGCTCCTTTAACCGTGCATTATCCACAACCTGTTTCCTCATCACTGGGATCGAGACAGTTGGGATAGAGGCCATGACGTTGTTTGGAAAGGCTGAAGTTGACAAGAGAGGTGATGAGGTGGTCAGTGTGACATCCGACAACAAAGTTGCCGACACCAAATATGTCATCGAGGTTGATGGGGTTCCCTCAGGTGATAAAGCGAGGGCTATTATAGTTGTTAACTACAGGCTATACCTGTAAAACCTAGTCAAGTAATCACATACATTAACTACCACGGTTTATTACTGCCTTGTTTTATTACTTAAAGTAGTAATTAGTGACTCGGCAGTGGCAAATTCAACTTTTATATGACAAACGGCTTCCTCTAAAATAATATCTACATCTTATTTGATGGTTATTGCATGATATTCAGTACATAGAGATTAAAAACGAATTATTTTCGAATGAGGAAAAAAATATTACGACTTTGAAGAATAAATCAAGGTACAGATATATTTCTTTGGCGTTGCTTTTAAAATTTCAAATCTATGTCTTATTTCATCGCGAGATGTCCTGTGACGAGATGTACAGAAAATCGTACAAAATAAGGTTATATACCCCCGGAAAAATAAAGAGAATTTGTGTTTACCTACGGAATGATAAGCTTCAATGACTCTCAGACAATTCCTATGGTTGGACATTCACCATTATAGACTGCATTCTTGTCTCTGTGGGAAAGAGGTTACTGGCAAAATTTAATGTCCAGAGATAAATTCGTTCTCAAAATAACTTTCCACGTGGTAATATTCATATTTTTTTTATATAAAATACATTTCGTGGCCATTTGAAATAATAAAAGTTCAAATGAGCTAGGTAGGTTAGTAAAAGTAAAATCAAATCTTTACACTATTTTAACATTGACTTTCCACTCTTGTTTTTATTTCACTTCATAAATAGACATGACATGTGTTAGAAATGTCATATGATTTTACTCAGCTTGTTTAAAGATGCATTTATTCTGCAAATTTTCGTTGCTATCATATTTATCCGTAAGAGCAAGGTCAAAATTTTTACCATAACTCAGCTAAATCCCATAGGGTGATTTGCGCTATCATCTAACCCAATGTGCTCGTATGAAAATTAAAGCTTCATGTAAGATTTAAGTCTATATGTCAATTAAGCTTCGAGATATCGTACGAAAAGACAGCCAGACAGATATAAATAGAATCTATAGCCCCTTTATTTATAGACTTCGCAAGCATTCAGCTAATAACTTAACTATCATTTCATAAGTTAATATATTTATATTTTGTTTTGAGATAATAGTTGTATTTATTATGTAATAAAAATGCAGGGGATGACGATTTTAAATCAAGCTGTACGATTTTAGGCGGTAAAAATGAACTGCCCTTATGATATTTTTAGCTTGCGATATGTTTTTGAAGAATGGATAGTACAATTTGTAAAAATCACTACAAACTAGTACCATTTTATCTAAAATGTTACACCTTTTTTGGAAATCATTATGTCTACAAAACATAATATACACAAAACATTATATCAATAGTCTCCCAACAATACCTTCATTTTCCAAAATAGAGAGAGTTAGGAATAAATAGATGTGTGTAAGGAATAAATACGTTAATGGACTGCTTTGAAGTGACGTAATATTTTCTTAACCCTTTAATGCGTGATTTTTTTATTTTAAATAAAAAAAAAATATTTTCATGTACAAACAACCTTACGTATCAACGGAAAAAATGTTAAAAAAATTGTTTTTATAATTTTTTTGATTTTTATTTGATTTTTTATGTGTGTTGCTCCTGAGCTACACCATGCGTAAATGATAAATTTGCTTTTTTACATATGTTTGTTATAGGCTACACCATGCGTAAACGGCTCACAGGATCTATACAATAATTGGTGGCAGATAAGTAAAAGGCAATTGTTTGATTTTAAAATTCAGATTTATTACATTCTTGTCATATATAAAACATGTTTAAAGATCAAGAGAATAATAAACAAACAATGTTGCAAATATTCTAGTTATGAAGTTTTAAAACAATTTTTTTTAGCGTGAAAACAAAGATTGATGTCACACTTAGTACATTTTCACAAAGGTGAATCCTTTGCATCCTCTGCCTTACATCTATTTTTCTTCTCATCCCCAAATAGGCCAGTGGTTAGTTTTGTCTCTTATTACATCCTTTGGAGGTCGGGAAATAGCAGTAAGCGTTCTTTTCTTCAAACAAGATGGTGAATCATTGGAAGGTCTTCCTCGCTTAGGGGTGTTCACAGATCCTATTTTACAGAGTGTCACCCCCAAATCAGTTTCTGAACTCTTTTTGAGTCATTCCCCTAGTCTCGGAAAGAGTCGAATGCAATATCCATGCATTTACTACAGCCATATCCACCATATGGTAGAACATTCGGAAATACCACTTTCTACTCCTAAGTCGAATATGGTGTCGTCCTATGTGAGAGTCCATGAGGTCCACTCCTCCCATGTGCTTATTGTATACCTTGACAATTTGTGGGCATGGAACATCAATGTACTTTTTGACTTTTCGATCGTATCGCTTGATACTTTCCATTGGGACTACACCACACAGAGTTGATCCTAACATCACTGAATCATTGTCCCTCCATGAAACCATGGACAATTTGGTGTCGTTGACATTAGTAGTGAAACTCCACTGAAGTTCCTCTTGACTCTTTTCTTCCTTCTTTTTTATCAGTAAATGGAATATTGGGGATCCTATCCCTCCTAAAAGTTCCCAAAGCAAAAAATACCTTGAGTTCTCAAGTAAGAAAAACAGGAGAAGGCTAGAATAAAAATTATCACAATATATTGTGTAATTCACATTTCTGGGAACCTTTCTGCAGAGCCTCACCACTATATTTCCCGTCTCTCCCAAATCTGGCTCACTGGCAAGTCTAGACTGAGTTTGGCCTAGAAATAAATCTCAAATTGGTGGGAGAAACCTTTGTCATCGCAAAGAACATACAGCTTATATCCCCACTTATGTGGTTTGCGAGGGTTGTACTGCCTCATGTAGTGGTGCGTTTTTGTGGCACATATCTGCTCATCCACAGACAAAGAAGGTCTCATTGGGACTGAAGAGAACTTCTCATTTAGATGTTCAACTATGGGTCTTATTTTGAAAAGTCGGTCTCGATCGGGGTCATCAAGGGGCTTCATGTTTGTGTTGTCATTGAAATGCAAATGGACCTCATTGACTCAAAAGCATTTACACTCATGCTATTTTTGACAACATCATTCCGATAAGTGAACTCCACATGTCCCTTACGCTAGTGTAGTTCACAACTGAGGGACATTATAACTATCCCTAAAAATCTTTCCAGCTCTGTGGTGGTTAAACTTTTAGTTTTTTGTGGATCTTTCTGCGAAGAGTAAAGTGAACTTTCAAAACAAATTTTGTCAAGAATAGAGTCATCAAAGAAATATTTAAAATATTGATAAGGAGTCTCTAAGTCTGAAACTCTCTCCGGCATAACTAAGTTTTCAATTTTGAAAACTTTTTCATCACCGTCTAGTTCTAAATTCTCATTTTTTCATACCGGTTTTAATTTTTGCTCAGGTGGTTTCTTTAGCGTTTTTTTCTGTAGTAAATTTTCTTTATTGTTTGTTTTTGTAATTTTTTTTTCTCGAACCTTATACTTATTTGAAGTTGAAATGTCCACAGTTGTGCCTGTCTGCACTATTTCAATTGAAGCCTCTTCTTCCTTGGGGTAATATTACGCTAGTCTCACCTATTGATCTTTGTTGCTGAAGTTCATCATTACGGTCATCGAGAATCTCATCCAACCGAGCGAAGATCTGGTCATCTGTAATATTGTCTTCATCGATAACCTCATCACACTCATCATCACTGCCGTAGGGAATGTCGAGAAGGTAAACAATTTCATCATTTCTCAGCGAGGTCGATGGTTGTGGTCGATCTGGATCCTCATTCATAGTTCCTAAAATAATACCGCTAACATTAGGTTTTTTGTAAGGGTTTTTATATTAATTTAATAAGGTATGATTATCCTTACAAAGAAATATGATTACCTTTTATCTTTATCGTTTTGTCTGTATTAGTGTATCCTAATTTTAGCTTGCATATTAGGCTATTACAGTTTTTGTAAAATATAACGTGACATAACCTCTAAATGCATAATGTTGCTTACGAGCAACATGAATAAAAACTATCGAGATTAGAGTTATTACAAGAAATTTGCTCTTACCTGATTGTTTTTGTTGAAAATATATATATTGTGAAGCAGAATATAATTTTATTACAAGTAAACACTGTATTTAAAACTTCCAACAATTAAACAAAGTAGGCCCACAAATCACGTTGCTGAGAAACCAGTACCTGGATCAGATCAGCTGGAATAAAATCAAACAAATGACAAAAAAAGGACAACAGGTGAGATGAGTGGCAAACAACATAATGTAGCTCTTGAGTAACAACTAGAAGTTCACAGTATGCCCACCAGAAAGCTCTAGAATCCTGGTTAGAGTTGATGTTTGCTTGTGGGCTACACCATGCATTAAAGGGTTCTTAACAAAAGGGTAAAGTTACTAACATGTACAAGCAAGCTGATGTCGGTAAGGGTGTCGACCCGTGCAATTAAGTGTAATCCAAGCAACGTGTGGGCGTAAGCTGAGCTATTCTCTTACGACAAGACAGACTACAGTTAGCTTTTGCCGTACAAAATAATTATTTAGCCAGCTTTAAATAGAAGGATGAGTTGCAGGTACCACAATGAAACACAATCGGTTATTTTTATATTCTTAATATGTACAGAAATATTATTTACGAGCATGAAATAACTTTTGATATTACACTATTCAAATCAATAACGCATTCTGCTAATAATTTTTTAAATATACGTAAGTTTTTTGGATAAGCTAATTTTAAGATAACAATGCGTCGGCGGAAAAGGTATAGCTCCAGTTTACCTTCCTTTTAGAGCATAGACTGGAATTGTACGCTGTCATAGATTTGACTCCTGGAGACAGCGAAAACATTCGGTGAAGAAGGAGCTTAAGTTAACTCTTTACATCGTTTAATCATCAGAGACACATATACTACAACATATATTGTAACCTAGTTTTTTAGACATTAATTTGATATAGTGGGAAGGTTTGGTTCAATGTGAATGTTAGGTTTAGCTCCATTTCACATTCTGGCATGACTCCGAATTCCACGAGTCAAGTTTGTAAGAGCGTCAGATTCCAGAAGCTGCACTGAAAGGAAGATAAACTGTAATTAAAGTCAACATTAATATTAAATCAACCCTTTCCACTATTGTTCCCTTATGTATACTATACCAGGTTTCAATGTATTCATTACTGGAAAAGTGAAGTTTAAAATGTCCACTATTTAACTATGGAGTAGGGACCTTTCAGGGGTTAATTTTCTACACATTGAAATACGTTTTCAATTTATTATTATTTAATCGACAATGTAAAAAGTCATGCTACAAAATGTCATACTTATCTCAAATATTCAATTCATATTATAAAAATTTGTATTTGTCATTTTTAGCAAATATTACTTTTTTAATATAAGATTTGCAAACGTTGTTTTTTTTCTTGTTTTTTGTATTGTCTGAAGGGCTTTAACTACAAGAGATCTGAATTTTCATTAGAAAGAATTAAGGAAAGTTCATAAGCAGTTCAAAGCCAAGTGTGGGGATCCCAAGGGCCAAACTCACTCCCTCACAAAATCCTGAGCGCTCTTATTGATTTCAATTAAAATTGGGCATTGTATGGAATAATTTGGGAGCCTCAGAGCAAATACTGTTTCTTCTGAACGACTCTGAACGTCCTTGTGGTCCATAAACTCTGTAGAATAAAATAATCAATAAATCTGAATTTTAACCTATCTTAACTTTCAGATATACGCTTCATTATTGACTTATAACCTGTTCTGTTGTTAGACAAAACTGTCCTATGTTTAATTGTCGCTATTTTATTTGTTAAAAATATACAATTGGCTGAGCGTTAGAGAAGGCTATCACTTGTGGGACTTAAAAATGTTCCTTCAATCGGTCTGCCTGTGTGTCTTTCTATATGTTTTATACTTTTGCACGATATCCTAATAAGAAACAGGCTTAAAATGTAGATATGAGGAATATTCAGTTATATGATGGTACATGTCACATCATTGAATTTGACTGAGCGTTAGCTAAATTGTTTTAGTTGGCATTAAGGACATACGTGATGGCAACGAGAAAATATAAAAGTAAATATATTTATAAGCAAAATAAATACACTCATAAGTGATGCGAATATGTGACACGTTACACATGAAGCCTAACTATCCCAAAAAATACATAATTTTATAGTAATTTGGTATGTAGACTTTTATTATTTAAACACTGATATGAATCCAGTTAATAGAACAAAAACTGTAATGCAATAATATCAAGCAAATATAATTATATAAATAATTCTTATTTAAACTTTAAATTTTGCATTAAATAAAGTTTGCATGAAACTTCATTTCTAAAGGAACGAGTTCTATGATGCGTAATTTTTATGTCACTCTCATTTCTATTTCTTTATCTGTCACAGGAGATCACGAGAATTAATGAAGTACAAATTTTAAAATTTGCATGCAACTTCAGTGACGTCTGCTATAATACCTGGTGTGGCGTACTTGACCTAGTATTACGTAAAAAGTGACATCTTTGGAAAAATCAAACTAAAATAGATATGGATTTGATAATGATGATATTAAAGTTTACAAAATATTAATATAAAAAATGCATAACTTCTAACAATAACATTTCAAACCGTTGTTACTAAAATAGGGATCGTTGTTTGTGTTGGTTTCAACAAAACATGATACGCTATAAATTACCCACAATTGGATGTTGTTTGTGCAGACGTAATGATGTTGATGGTACATGTAAACATCGTTTATAAACCAGAGTCGTTGATATCACTAATGGTTTTCTTTTAGTTTTTAAATGTTTGAGGGCTATTACCAAATCTCTTTTAGAGAGTATGTAAAACCTGCACATGTGGATTTTTAAGAACCGTACTCGCTATACTGGCGTCCTTCTTCATTGTAGACCCAAAAGAACAATATTGAACGATATTTTAAGAACAGTGTTTTAGAAAAATAAAATAAAAAGATACTCAGCACTAAAATATTCATCTTTGAAAATATATCGAGAAATATTTGAGATACAGATGGTGGCTGTTCAAACCTTTAAAAGATTACTATAATATTACATACAGTATAATATAATAATATTTAATTACAAATTTTATGTTCAAAAGCATAATTTAAAACTCACTGTAAGCAATCATTATGTTATTGTACAAACTAGTATTTTGGCCTGAAGGGTCCGACCAGGTTCGAACCTGTTCCCCTTCATAAATATGGAAGACTAAGGTGATACGTTTACCTTTTGTTTGGTCCTAAGGTGGTAACTACTCAATTACTCCTTCAATTATATTTTACCCATTGGATAATCTAAGGATCAGTTCGCTTTTTTTACTATATGCATAACGTAATATATTTTAATTTCAGTATTATTTAAAATTATATTTATCTGATTGATTTGTTATATACTATATACTAAATAAAATAAAAACATTGACACATTTATCTAACGGGAAAATCATGGAAAGCATAGCTGTAAACATTGGTAGTCACACGATGTCATTGGACAGGTCATTGTTAATTTACAGTACTGAGGCTACCTGAGCAAAGTCAGTTAGGCAACGCGTGGTGTGATTACTCTTACTTTACAAGTATATAGATACAAATTATATAGACTGACTACCTCGGGTTATTAAATTGAGATAAACTGTTACTGAGATATACGTTTAATGGAAACGTTTTCAACAATTCAAAGTTGCCAATTTCAAGATTGGTGACAATTAAAATAGTTTGTACGTATTTAAAGCTTCATTGTTATTAAATTATATAATGATTTTCCAACCAGGAACTTCTTCTTCTACATCAATTTTGTAAGGGTTAATCATAATTTCAATGGAGGTTATAATAACCATAGTTAGCCGAAGTTAGAATTTGAAGCCAGTATCTATAACTACCTTAATCACAAGCATTGCATGTCTAAACTTGTATGGCTATAGCTCTGATTTCCACTTGGTATTATACAGATCTGATATATTTATATATTTAGGTACAGTGTACTATATTACAAGTCACGTTATGACAATTTCATCAGAGACACTTCCCATTTTTAGAATTAATATTAGTCAGATATAACAAAAAGTAGACGTCATGTTTCAGCAGTTACAAATATTTTATTATGTACGATAAAAATAATTGTCTACTGTATCTTAAATCTTGTAAAATCTCTGTAGCTGTTAGTAAAATATATCAACATACACGCTTATGCTATTTTTGCACGTCACAGCGGAAGTTTTTAAAGTTATTTTATATTAGCTATTCAGTAATAAGTACGTATTCTTAAGATTATGCCCTATAGGGATCATATTGTAAAATTATGTGGTATTTGTAAAGTGTTGTCATTTAAGTAAAAAAAATAAAGTATTTTCGGTTGTGGCACTTGCTTTTTATATATAAAAGCAATGCATTTTAACTTTCATCCGTTCTTTATAATAATAGCATGAATAAGCATTTCATAGCTTACATAACAGAAGTATTTTAACGTATGTATGCAATTTTATTAACTTTTTACTTTAAAAATTGTCAAAATTTAAACATAGTTTTAATATAACTAGACTCTTAAAATACTGTTCATTTTCTTTTACATAGCCCACTAACAAGTAATTGACAGAATAAGCGAAAAATGATTGAGTTATTGGTCTAGTTTCGTTATTTTCCACTCGCTCCTCACCCATCAATTACCTCTCATGAACATGCACAAGTTTCATCAATTATTTATTGTTTTCTCGATGTTGGGTTGCTACGAAATAGTTTAGAGTACACTTTAACCACTCAAATTTTTTAACTTTAACTTAATCCTAAAATATTAAGCATTGCATAATCTGTTATGTGATTTTCTTTAACTTATTTAAGATAAACAATACTTGCTTCCAAATAGAAATGTCTGCAAAGTAAATGTTTAATCAGCTCTAGACATCTTCAATGTCTGATAAGGTATTTGGATAATAATTTCCTGGGTTTTGTTCAAATTGTCTAAAAGCTAACAAATACACACTGAACAAAACTAAAATCTCATTAAACAGTTGAATTGAAATTTGTATTGCAATCTCGACATGTTTTGGTGAAAAGTTCAACTATTTTGTAGATAAATTGGTTTTGTCTCTCGAGCGACATTATTGGCAATTCTGCTCTTTCTTTCAAAGCCTTTGACATTATATTGTGTGTTATTTGGGAAAAATTAGATAGCTCAGATTTATTTGTATTGACAATGTTTTGACACAGATAATTTTAAAATTTATATATATATATAAGATTAACTATATTAAAAACGTAATACATTTATCACAAATTTTTATTCCAATTTTGTCTCAGTATTATTTGATTATAAATGGATATATAATTTTAATAATCAATATTTTTCAAACATAGATAAATAACTTCAAATATAAATTGGGGTACAGAAATATCATAGAAATGTAGGGTTTCCTTTTTATAGGTATTTTTTTACTATAAATATTGATATAAAACTAGGAAAGTAATTTGGGTATTGTTAGTTATAATAAATAATTACAATGAAAATTCAGAAATAAAACAAACCACTACATATTTTATACAAAACAAATCTAACAAAATACCTAACATTTCTCTCTTTCTTCGATTACACTTAGTCTTATTTACTTATCCTAATTACTTATCCTATTGAAATATTTTGAAAATGTATTTTCCGACTATATCGGCAAAGAAATTTTATAGTCTAATTAGCACTGACCAAAGATGAACACGTAAACAGTTTATAAGCACTCAAATTGTTTTTCATTTAGTTTTCTTAGCATTTTTTCGAATTATAAAGTGGTTACTGCCTTATTAGTAATTTTTTATGAAAGAATATCCCAAAATAATGAAATTATCAAAAAACTGTTTCGATGAAGCGGCCAGTGCGAAGATGTTTATAAACTTCCCATGAAAAAGGTTTTTAGTCGATAATTTATTACTGCAGAAAAAATATTTTTTGAGCTGAATAACGATGTTATAACTATACATTGATTTTGCTATAAACCCACAAATAGCTTCATCGTAACAACAAACTACAAGAAAGGGAAATGTATTAATTACTGATAACTCTACGGGTAAAATAGCAATGGGTTCATGAATATACTATTTATATTATAGTTTGTAATAATCAATTACTTTATATTTTATAATAAAGCGCATTTCTCTCCTCCAAGCTCGCTGTTAAGATCTGGCCTGTTTCTGTTAATATAAAAATACTGTGTTCCTAATGAACTACATTCTTCAATTACTTGTATTATTAATATTATCAGTTTAATTATTATGTTTTGCATTATTATTATAGCTCAGTACGTAACTAGAGGAGAGCTTAACGTTTTCCTGGTAAATATCAACTGCTAAAAAATTAATAATTGATAATCCAGTAACGTTTTTTATTATTATTATATAAAACTTATTTTACTTTACTTTAATTGAAATACATTCAAAATAAATAAACAGATTCACGCAAAGGCGTTCAATGTACAGCGAATTAGTTTATATAAAATTGATTGGTTGATTGTAGAATAATTGCGTGAGTAACATTTGACTTTTAATGATGACTGTTTTCAACTTAACAATATCTACTTTCAGAGATCTGGGTTTGGGATTCGGTCGGATAGTCACAGGTCAACTCTACACTATGTTACTTTGTTAAGAAAACAATAGTATCTGAGTAAAACGTGGGATGGCAGATTTATAAACAATCGGCTGTCATGGCGTTGACGTATCTGCATTTAAATTGATCATTTCTCGAATGAAATTGTTTTTGCTACCTTGAATGCTTGCTTCTTGCAACCAGCAAAACTATTAGATTGCAGTGAGATTATGTTTGTGAAACTATAATTAGAATTGTGTTTCTTACTGCTGTGATGTCTAGTGTGTTATAATTGTGATTAAAATCCTATTGAATATGTTGTATAAATAATACTAATTATGCTGGCTTTAAAATTTTTTTAATTTTTATATTTTTCTTGAACTATTTCCAGGATAGTATTTATATACTAGAAAGGTTTCTGTGTACTGTTACATTTGTTTCGTCACGCTGACTGCCCAATATAAACAGATTCAATAGCAAACCATTCCTCATATATTAACAGTATCTATCTTATCAACTTTTATTGTAAAAAAATCCATATAAGTTAAAAACAAAATGATTACTGTACACTACTTTTTTATTAATAAACGCCAAGGTGATACTCTTGTTCGCTTCGCTAGTCAATTATTGTTCGCGTTGTACCGGTAATATTTTCGAAATGAACGTTAGCACTTATAGTACAATTAAATTTTTTAAACAATTCCACGGATACACATAACCATAAAACTATCAATATGCCATTAACACTTAATTGTCAGATTAAATAAAAAGGTGGAAAACTAAATAGTTTTTTCACACCGTCCTAACTGTTTCCAGTAAGGTGGTGGTTTGTATGACATTGTGAAGCAATATAATAACCTTAGGTATCCCCTTAACGTATTGAAAAGGACTGTATATTGTAAATTATTTGAGATATAAAAATCGTTATTAATGCTATATGCAAATAAAGAACTTCTAGTGTCTCAATTTTGTTATTTTGTTTTTTAATACTGGTTATTGAAGCTGAAAATCGGAGGAAGTAACGGACAATATTTCTTTGGTGCGTCTCTTCATTTTTATTCCTGGAATACTACAGTCTATTTCTCTTTGTAACTAAATGTAATTTTTCCGGTTAATAGTTCTGACATCAAAATAAATCTCGTTGTATTTTTTCTTCCGTGAATTCACAAAATGGTCGAACATCAATATTTAAATTTTAATACAAAGGGATATACTCATCGCTGAACATAATAGAGCCACAACTTCTCGAATATTATTTGTTATTATGTGTACTGTTATTTTTCTTGGAAAATAAAGAGAGCTTTATTAAATAAACATAAAATCGCTGTGTAAGAAATTGCTCTCCAGCTTAACGAATTGTTTACGTTTAATGATATCCGAGAGCTTTATGGAAAACGCACGCAATGATTGAACAAACAATGTATTAGGAAACAGCTTATATATATATATATACTATGTCCATTGATATAGTAAAAACCTTGTCGATTTCAACTCGAACTACAGCTTGAGATGTTATAAAATTTATTTTATCCATAAACTTATTTAAATATTTTGACACGGTATCTGGCACTTTTAACAACTTTATCTCTGTCCTACTGCCTTAAAAATAAATCTAAAATTCTATAAGTACTATGTCGGATATTGTAATGTGCAGTAATTATTCCATGTCATCAGTTCATTGCTTTCTATTATCTGACAGAATTATTTAAACTCATTAGAGTAAAATATCAGAGCCTTTTACAACATGTAAGCAAGTTATATTTTGTCTGCGATCTATTGGTTTTTGATAACAGATCGAAACAATTTAATTATGATTCCTGATATTAGCAAAGTATTTATGTAATAGTTTTTAAAGGATATAAAATATAAATCGTAGTAACTGATGGTCAGGCAAATTTGGAAATGATTTGTTCTAGAAAGTTTGGGCCCCTTTTTCTGTTTGTAACACTTTCAGGTATGTTACAGTGAAGCTGGAAAATTGATATTGAAATATCTTAAAATCATTCTCTCACTCACTTCTGTATATCTCAATACATCTGCCACCAATGTGACAATATTGTCATTAATACCACAGTTGGAACATTTTCAACACAGATTATCAAATCAAATCAAACCTAGTACAACACATAACGAAATAATATAACCAAAGTAACGCAGGCAGCAGTTTCAGGTGAAATCAGTAATTAATTGCTGGACGACAAATGACATCAGCTGTCATAAACTGACTACAAGACTACAAGCCCCGTATTTTCAGTTACAAGCTTGTCCAATTGGATACTATACTGGATTCATTCATAGTCCAAACATTGCCAAATTATTATATCGTTTATTTTTAAAACTATTGATTTAAGGGGAGTCGTCCTCCTATACTTCTCAATGTTAACTTAGGTACACTTTACACAAAACCCTGCAGAGATATCAGGCTGAAACTTTGTATGCTTATTTTACGGTATTTAGTACACACTTGCATGAGCTTGTTTTGTTTTAAACTGCTTGGCAACCGTTTTAAGATTTTTTTTAAAAAAGCTTTAATAACTTTAAAAAGTTTTAGTTTTTTGATTTTTTAAAACAGGGTTTTATTGGTACTTTGTGCGTATGTGTAAAAGCTTTCAGGCCTCTATCTATTATACTTTTCAAAAAAATGTACTTGAAGGGAAAAAAACACATAATTTTCAAAATCGCGAATGAAAATAAATGTAATTGAAGTTTGTAGGAATTTTACATTTTAGTACTGTCCTGGAACATAGGATGGGTTGTCTTCACCTTCTTCTTCACATTCCTCTAATAGCATCCTTTTCAATGTAGTGTCTTTTCGGCATATCTTTGCTATTTCGTTGACGGCTTTTTCGGCTTTTTGAATTCGTACCGCGTCACTTTTCTTTAGTGCCGTGACGCAAATTTGGCCCGGTTCTAGGCCTATCACTTTAAACACGAGACACTTGGACACATTTCCCTTGTTGTAGCTGGACACTGCTTCATAAACACAGTTTTTCAGTATATCAACTCGAACAAACACTTTCATAGGGATTCGGCTCCATATTATACTGTTCAGCGATTCACTAACGTTTTGGGTACCGCCATGCGTGCACTTTGCTAAGAGCAACGGATTCGATAGGTCTCTGAAATGGTGTATCTATTTGCATCATCACAACTTCTGGCAGGTGCTCTTCATGATCGTATGGAGAACCTTCCAGGACCGACTTCTGATATTTGCACCAGGTATTTTCTACTTTGGGACACAAATTGTGTTGCGGGTTGTCGTTTGTAGAACAGAGGTGGAAGTAAGTGGCCCATATGGCTTTCTGTATTTTTTCTACACCTTGGTCCTTGTTTCTTCTTATAGCTAGCCCGTAGTATAGCTGGATGGTATTTATTGCAACCAGGGTTAGCCTACCTTTGCCACCGATAGTCTTTCCATCGGACAACACGACCTTCGAATTTTTCTGTTTGAAGGCTCGAAGACGTGAACCCATTCTTTTTTTAACATAGGCTAAGCATTCCAACTTTTCGACTTCAAGCTGGTCACCATAGGGTTTTTCTGCAGAGATAACACTAAATCCCTTTGAGTCTCCGTCCCCGAGGTAATACTTGTAGCGTATACCGTAGTTCTCTTCCGATCGGTTGAAGATCTGCCGCACGCCCTCTACCTCCATCCCGCCGCTAGTTCCTGCCTAGTTGGCTACACAGTTCTCATTGTGTTTGCCTTCAAACCTCAATTTGCAGGTACAATATTTAGAGAAAATAGCACAATCAAGAACTTGGCCAGTTGATCAAAAACACCATTCAGCGAGGAAAACCCACGCCTTTGCCAACTGCCATCGAACGCAGCTGCAATGTCACGACAACAATCATTTTCATCCACCGCTTCTTCAACAGCCTCTTTCATAGACTCAACACAGACCTTTTGAGAAGCTGACAGAAGAACTTTGTTGTAGAAAGAAAACTTTGAAGGTTGGTTGAAATTCATTATGCCAGCAAATGTTCGCCCAGTCTCTTGTCCGATACCGATTGCTCGAAGTGCGTAAACAAACCGGAGATTTACGTCGTAATAAATCCTGTCACTATTTTCTACAGTAGCTTTAGCACTGTTTTCCTGGCTTACTTTGGCCTCACATTTGAAGTTGTCACACTCCAAACTCATTGTGTAGGCTAGGCCTACTCGGTTAGATATTATCAATTTCAGTGAACCACCACATTCCTTACACACTGCTAGGTTGTTGATCAATTGGTTCAAAACTACATCATATTGAAAGGAACTGTCCCTGAACTGATTGTACTCAACTGAGTGCCTTGTCAATTTCCTTTTTGATGCACTTTCATCCTTACATGAAGAAGTAGGCCTAGATCCACTTGTACTTGGGGTTTGTTCATTGGTGCTAGCACTACAGCTTGTAACATGGTGCCAGCCAACATTCTTCCTCTTATTAAACACTCTTCTTATTCTAGGCATTGTCAAAAATTCCTACAGAGTACCTAACAAAAATATTTCTCAGATAAAACCTCTTGAACACTCACAAACAACAATTCATCAAAACACATACAACTAAACTGGACATATGATGATTATTTGCAGTCGTACCAATACAAAAAAAACATCAGCTGAGAATAAAAAGTAGTATTTCCAAAGACCTCTAAATACAAAGACCATATCAACATACCGTAATCAAAACTATAAGTACTGTAAAAAGTTCTGTAGCTCAGAGCTGGGCGGCGCGACAGTAAATCTTACTCCTAACATTGTGCAAGCTTGTGTTAACACATTTTTTCATGGTCTAAACAAAATAAAACATATATAATGTTATATATTGCCATAAACTAGAAGAGTTAAGCTACTCAAATATGACAAGATAAGAAAATCGAAAAAATTTAAAATTTGGAGGTCGACTTCCCTTAAGAGTGGTATATTTGAAAAACTAATTTTGTATAATTATACCCTGTATAAAACCAAATAAATTTTTAGAAAATTTCTAGAAATAACCTTTAACTACGAATATGAAATGTACTTAAGTTATACCTAAATAAGTAGCAGCAATTATATTTCTTCCAACCACTGCTTTTTTCGATCTTATATCAAACTGTACGATGTGCAATACATATCGATTTTGTTCATTTGAACAATATAATGCTCTAAAGTGAACAAGTAAAAGTAAAATAAGCATCTATAGAATGCACTAAAGTTCTGGTTAGAAACACGCTGTTAGTAAGTAATTGATGGAGCAACATTATAAAATTACCTAGCTCTATGATTTAGAGCGCTCAAAAACAGAATGGCAAAGCGGTGTGCAACCGCAGCCCTTGATTTACAACGCCAGGTATTCACACAGGCTCAGGTTGTGAGCATGATGTAAGTTTCGTCTACCACGGCTGTTATATGATATGCAAATTTCACTTCACTATTAAAAAACTTTTAAATTCGTCAATTTTGTTTCTTAATTTTTAATAATTTGTTAAAACATTTTTATTTTATACTCAAGATGCTAAAATATGACATTTCTGTTTCTTTGTCTGTCCGTCAGACCTCACGATGCCTTGAAAACAATCTAACCTATAGACTTTAGTAAACTATAGAGATTATGTGAGGTTTTATTTCTATACGTAACACTGAGTTCAATAAAACTGCAAGGTATTCCAGGGAATTTGGCCGAACGTTGGAGAATATTTTTTCATACTCTATTACATACGTACTATGCAGCTTGTGGAAACGATAACTGCACCAAAAACATCCCAAGCAAGCAGAAAGTTGGTATAAAAATGCCATAAATGTATCAACTATGTTCGATGGCCACCTTGGTACGCCATTTCGTTTCAATATAGCAACTGCTTAAAATTTAAAAATTCAAGTCTCCATTAATAGGTATATAACAAATAAAATAGCTAATAGTATTTACATTTTAAATGAGCAATTTTATGTTCTTACTATTGGTTTTTGAGATACTGATTACACGAAAATTCCATAAGAAATTTTATACCAAAGTCTATAGTAATGCTGAAAAAGATCAAACTTAGCAAAGTTTCCCCTTTAAAAATTGCCATTTCGTTTCAATACAGCAGGCGTTTACACGTTTTTAAATTCATGACTCAGTGATGTATTAATCTAAAGAAAAATCAAAAAGTATTTTTGGAATATATATAAGATCTACTAAACCTTTTGTTATAATATTTTTTCTCAATAGGTTTATGATATGTTAATAAAAAAATTTATAAAATATTTTACGTTTTACAAAATCTACCTGCTTATTACGACTGAGAATCTATTTGCAATGATAATTGCTTAAGAAATTCATCATAACAAATATGAGACGTAACTTTGTATCATATTTTGGTAATAGAAGTTAATGAATACTTGAAGCTCGGCTCCTTAGCCGACACATGCAAAACTATTCAATTTATTCATAGCGGGCGGCAGGCAGAGCTGGTTGCGGCTGGTTTCAGCGGATACAACTTTCCCTATCACAGTTTGATCGCTCTGAGTTTATATCAGATAACTTCCACTACTTCATTATAAATCCTCCAGTGACCGAGTGTTCTGAATAACGTAATCACTGTGAGTCTTTACGTTCTTTAAATAATATAAATCCGGTATTTACGTTTATATACGGTGTGCTTCAGCATTTGTATTTTTATTGCTAGGTAACGAAATATAACCTTCTGCCTATTGTATTATTGCTATTTGGATATTTCAATAGAATCGCACTATTACCATATATTCTTTATATATGTGGCTAAACAATGTATGAAATAATATTTTAACAATAAATATTTCAATATCTGCTATTATAAAAACCAATCACAAATTTTGTTACTCAAACACTATATGATGAAGAATCATATAATTATAAAAATTTTATATCTATATACCTTAATATATTATTTTATACAACGAGCAACAGTTTAATAAATCCTTTTAAAACATGATTAAACTGTAGATTGATACATCACAATGCTTTAAGAAACTTACCATTTTGCTAAATTTGTATTTTGTTTAAGAGAAATGTACAATTTTGTTGTACATCTCTAATGTACAAATGGTATAAGCAATTTTTGTAAAAATTTAGGGTTACAATATGACCAACAGCTTTTATTTAATTATAGTAAATTTCAACATTTATTTGCAATTAAGGGTATAATTTGTTTGTATAACCTTTGAAATATTTTCTATATTTTAATCTATATTTTATGTAGATATTTTTTATTTATTACAGTGGATATTCCACAATATTATTCATTATTAAAATTTAATAAAATAACAAATCGATTAAGTTTAATGCTGGTATGCCCATATGTCTCGTTAGTCAGTTGGATACTAACTGAATATTTTATTTAGTGATTGTGAGAAATGTTAGTCTTCCAGAAAGAATTTTTTCTAAACAGATCAGTATGCAAAATACTACATGCCATTAAGTATTGCTGTTACTAAAAGTTTTTCAACCGTCTTAGTAAATTCTAAGAACACATAGCTTGATTACATTATTTTCAATAACCTAAGTGACTAATATTGGACAAAATATATGATTTCTTAAAAGTTCTGTAGAAATAATTTGGAGAAAAACAAAGACAATTATTTAATTTTCTATTCTTGGATGTTGAGTGGCTAATAATTACAACGAAAACTTTCTTTGCGGAAAAATGGGGATGAGGAGATGTATTTCAACGGACGAATACAAAATGGAGTGCTCAGCATATATGACACTTTACTAGCAGCGATACTCATCGTTATAAATCTGCACTTATTGCTGAGAATTCGCTTGTTGATTGTCATCATATTTTGGTGCATTGTCATATATGCAATTGCTTTTCAATAAAGAAACTCAATTTGGTTGTAATGCTGTGTTCGTCAATGCTGATTTTCAATTACTATATTCAAAATTTAATTGTAAACACAATTATTAAAACTTGTGAAAAAAATAACAATAATTAATTAAATATTTATAAAATAATGACTCTGGTATTTATAACTCTGTCTGGATCAACGTGATCCCTGAAGCATGACCGATCTCGCTGACCCATACACTTCTGCACGCACACAAAACACATTATTGTATTAACATAAAACATTATGTTAATTTTTGTTATATGTTATTGAATTCAATCAAGTTTGAGTTGTATTTCGTATGCAATAATTATAACAAATCAAGTTTAAATCATTATATCAATAAATTAACTTGTAACAAGTATCTTGTGTATAGGGCCATTTTATTTTGTTTTTCATGGATACAGCATATTCCATTAAATTATTTCAATTCATTACAAAGAGGAATAATAGATTTTGGATGACTTGCTCCCAGCTGATGACTCAGAACAGACAGGTAGATGGGTGCAAAGGCCAGCGGAGTTAATGTGTGTATTGTGCGAATGTATCGAGTTATTACTCCATTACACGCTCCAATTAGTACAGCGTGTGGAATCCGACTCTGTTTCAAACTTGGCTTCTGGAACCTAGAGGCAAGAAGTATGAATTCGTTCAATTATTTCATAGATAACAGGTGGATGTTTGCAATATACAGTAGTATGCCACACGTATGGAATATTCATATATGCTACCTATGTTTACCGAAGCGACGGGATTCTGACTGTCCTTTTGTAAGTATTATTAAAATTCTAGAAACATAAGTTTTTCATTATTCTTTTACAAAATTTAATGCAATAACATAAAGTATTACCGCGAAAATAAAATACAAAACAATCCCTCATTTCAGACTTCTCACCAGTTATATATTTTTGATTAAATAAACTAATAGCATTTATTAATAGCATTCCAGAATCCAATACTCCACATTTTGTGAAATGAAACTTGATTACGTAATTCAAACTTTAAGGTAAAAATGTCTACTATTGAACTGTACATTGTCAGGAATATATTAATTCATATATCTAAATTGCTCAATAAGTCAATTTGTGAGACAAAACCTTGTATCTATTTTGGTAGTGTAAGTTAATTAAGATTGAATCTTGGCCCCAGAGTCGGCACATTAAAAAGCATTCAAAACTAACGTTAGCGGCCCGCTGGCAGGGCTGGTTGCGGCTGGTTCAAGCGGATACAACTTTCTCTATCACAGTTAGTTCGCTTTGAGATTAACTCATATAACTTCATTATATGCCCCTGCTCCCTCCAGTGACCAAGAGTTCTGCATGATATAACTACTGCAGTTTTAAAGATAATTAAAATCTATTTACATATTTAAGTTTTCTTCAGTAATTATATTTGCAACAAAAATCCCTTCATTACCATTTTTTGTCTAATGGGGGAAAAATAAAATATTTTGCTCCAATATAATCACCAATATTATGATTTAAAAACCATAACTTTGCTAAGGATTGTTTACAATCTATGTTAAAAAATTAGATACAAAAAGTTACAATCCTTATAAATATAGGCCGATATATAGTAATTTTTACTATAACGCGTTGTTAAACTCTAAAAAAGAAGCAATTGTTTGACGTAACACGAGATTAATGGTTGAAGTTTGCACATAGTGAACATATTGTATGATATATAAAGTAGTGTATTATAAAGTATTCTCAGTATAATATGCGGACAAGCCATCTTCTTCTAAATAAATTCAGCGTAGTGTCTTCGCCAAAGACTAGAAGAATGAGATTGGAGTTTGAAAATTGAGATAGCATGACATTCATTTAGAACATGCAATCAACCAAACCACACAAGTTATTATAAGTTTATACATTAAATAGTATATGTTATATGTATGTTTTCCTAACTACAACTATATATGTAAATTAAAACTTTACACACTATAAAAGCCGGATATACCTAATAAATGCAACTGGATGATAAAAGTAGATAGGAAGAATTGTGGTGATTGATAATAGTTTTGAAGGTATAATAGACTATAGACAATAGACCACTTTATTAACCGTTTAACAAGTAGCATACATGTAATAGGTTTAGTCAATAGAGGCTAAAAGAACAATCATGGCTAAAACTAAAAACCAAAGGCTATGTACAAACCATGCAGGATTAATAAATACTAAAAGTAAGCACTCCATGCATTAGAAGTAAGGGTTAAAGTCACTCTGAGATAAGGCAAGAAACTCACTTTGACTGTAGAAAGGGTTTGCCAAAAGGAAAGCAGTCAGTTTGCTTTTAAATTTTGGTTGTTTTCAAGGTCCGAGCTGAGCCTGGAAGTTTATTAATAAATACAATACCTTGGTAATGCAGATTAGATCTAGATTTAGTGAGCCTTTTGTATGGAATATCAATAAGACTTTTATTCCTAGTGTCATGTCTATGGACATCACTTCTTAATATTAAGCTCTCATAATTTTCCTTAATATTCATAATAACATTACAAATATACAGATTAACCACAGTCATGATATTCTGAGTTTTAAGCAATGGTCTACAGCTAGCACATGAGTTAACTTTGCACATTATTCTAAGAGCTTTCTTTTGAAGTATTAAAACACTATTTACACCAGAACTGCCTCCCCATAGACTGAGCCCATACTGGATTAGGCTTTGAAAAAAAAGCAAAATATGCTGTCTTAACATATTCAATGGGGACGCAGTCCCTTAGTTTTCTCAAGAGATATATTACTCTAGATAACTTACTACTTCAAATATTTACATGATCATGCCAAACTAACTTACTATCTAAGGTTATGCCTAGTAGGTTAACACTATCTCTAAAAAATATCTACACCACTCAAGCTAAATATAATTTTTTGTGTTTTATTCATGTTAAGCATAAAAAGGTTGGCTCGGAATCAACTCGAGACAGAGTCAAGTGAGTCCTGCATCGATACGACTAAGTCATGTATATCAGCATTAACATCAATCAGACTGGTGTCATCAGCGTAACAAATTACATCAGAGTTAATGTTACAAGATAAGTCGTTTACCATAACAAGAAAGAGTAATGGCCCAAGAACGGATCCCTGTCAGTGGGACTCCGTGCACAACAGCGCCCACCCGAGATATATGACCATTTACTGTGACAATCTGCTCTCGGCCTCCCAAATAAGATCTGAACAGTTCCAAATTATTGTGATTTATACCGTAGTGCCTTAATGTTTCAAGCAATATAATATGTGATACACAATCAAAGGCCTTACTGAGGTCACAGAGTGTTACCCCCGTATTTAGCCTAAAAACCATCTAGTACGCCACTAACCAAGTGAGAGACTGCACTCACCGTGGAAAGACCTTTCCTAAGCCATACTGGGCAGCCGAGATCAATCCACCCTCGATCCCCCAATAAGTACAGGTAGATATTTATATTACAATTTCCGTAATTAAATAGCTCAAAACATTTCAGCAGCACCTGAATTAGTTTTGGCCAGGAGGAGGACTTTTAAAGTTCAGTTTGTGTCGTTCAAATTGTAAGGGAGTATTCTAACTTTGAATCGTAAGTAAATAAACATATTATTTCAGTGGATACAATCAATTTAAACACAATAATACTTTTATTATATGTGAACAAAAATTACACTAATTTAAATCTGGAAAACTTATAAATTTAAATTTTAAAAATAAACATATGTCTTAGTTATCTCATTACCCTCAGTTTGTATCCTTAGTTTTAATTTTTATAAATTATAAAATATCTCTAAATTTGATGTTATTACAAACATAACTAGTGTTTTCCCCTTATACGTGCAAAACAAACTTGCTGTACCCTCAATGCTTTCTAATACATAAACAATAATTTGCACTTTGTATCTGACGGATTGCTTTGTGATTCCATTTTCCATGGTGAGAGGCTCGCTGTTTTTCTCAAATTAAAGTTCAGGGATCAAATCGCTCATTGAGTTACTTTTCCTCTCTCTGTGTTTTTTCTTCCGCTGCTAAAAATAATACGTGACACAATATCGGAGGAACCCAATATCAAATAAGTTACGTGCACTTATTTTGATAATTAATTCAATGCAATATAAATGATAAAATAACATCCAGAATAAACTAAACCAAATAAAATTTTTATCCGGGGGAATTGAGATATCACAAACCTATCATTATTCTCCTCGTGTATTTGTAATTCACTGTTGAATAGTAGATAGAGAAATGTCAAGTACCTTGTCACGTGATGAAGCATACTTGTAAAACTTACGAGTGTCGGACGAGAGATATCGATTAGTTCTAGAGCATTCATCAAACGGATCTAACAATTACCACCATATAAATTATTTTGAAAGTGGAGTTTTAAAGATTAGATTTTGCCTTGAAAGAATATGAACCACAAACTGTTGTAATCTTAAACTTTAATTAGGCTACAAAATGTTATTCGTAGTTGTTCCTTAGTTATGTAAATTCTTAGTTTCTCTATGTTAAATCTGCCTTATATTAAAGAAAAACCGGAAATTCGAACATCAGAAATAAGATAAAATCACTTCTTCATGGAACTTAAGAAGTAATTAATACCCTACAGTTTTTACTACCAAAAATAAGGGCTTGTAAGTGTTTGAGCTATAACATTTTCCTTTCAAGTAAAGTCATTATAATTTTGTCTTGGCCCAATTTAAAGTTTAGCGTCTCATATTAAAACTATTTACAATATAAAACCGTCCATCGATCAAATCTGAAAGCATGTCAGATTTATAACACAAATATAAGTTATGTTAGGGGAGATGCCCGTTATAGTGGTTAATGTACTTATTCACAATCTATATCTGTAATTATTGGTAAAATTCTGTACACTATTTGTAAGTACATTAAGTAATTTCGTTCTCCATATTGAAATTTAAAGTCAAATTAAATTCAACAGTTGAATTTGAATTGTACTTATACTATATATCCGGTAAAATAAGTGTAAATAACGACCCAGAGCTACGAGGACACAGGAAAACAATTACTTTCAAGTTATAACCTTATAACAATAGAGACTATAACAATATCTGCAGCACATAACGGTAAACAATGTCACAAACAAAACCAGTTGTTGGCAATGTTTCCTGAAAACTACCATTCAGTAAGATCATATTTTCAGAAAGGTCAATATAAATGTAAAACATAATTAATATTATTATTAATGACGTAGAAAATTTTATATTTTGGTATTTCCATCAAATTTACAGTGTCAATGAGAGTGAAGTGACTGATCAACACCGTCTTAAACTTCGGATAACGCCAGTGGTGTTGATATTTGTAGGAAGCAACCATACCAATCTCCGCCGAAAAAGTAACACGTTGATGTGTTTCTATCTCACGTAGTATACAATCCTTAGTATTCAAGATTCTAGAGTTAATGTAGGTAAATATATGTATAAGATTATACTCTGAGTGTTTTCTTTTGTTTAAATGTAAGTAGGTGATCTTAGAACGACCATGCGCAAATAATTCATACGTAATTATGTACGGCGAATATGTATTTAGCTTATGGGCTAATACTTTGAATCTCAAGTGTTGTTTCACCATTCCTGGAAGTGGAAACCCATCTTATCATTGGAGTGGAATCCCTGCTAAAATGTCACTCTCTGGTAAAAGTTTGCTTCAGTATCCAACTTAACGTGAACACTTAATAACATAATCTGTAATGGACAGAATTTCTTCTAGCCCACGATGATGTACTAAGCGTTCATGTTCACAAGTACCTTTAGAACCTACCAACACAGATGGGGTGTATGATTTTCACAAAACCCATTACCAACAAGTCTGCTGCATACCTGGACGCCAATATGTGAAGCTAGTCAACTATGAGTTCGAAAATATAATTACATTGCCTATTGACCTTCGTTTCAGTAATTTCAGGTTATCGCCATTTCATATCGTTCGAAGGAAAAGCATTGAATACAAACATATTTTTCATAATACCTCCAGATCCTGGTATGTATCTTGTTCCCAACATATATGAACTATGCCTATGTTAAATAGCACTGACTACTTTTCTTCAATAATAACATTACAAGGAAGTGCCATCTTATATCTTGAGCAGATGAAGGACATTCTCAAGATTCCCCTCACTAATTAAAAAAGTAATGTAGTCTCCAGATGTTTTAACACCATTAATAAACATAAAATCATTGAAACTTGTAAATTACGCTGGGAATATTTTGGATTCAGATACACCATCTGCTGTTGTTACAGTAGACCAAAATAGGCCCAGCTTACTTGATTGAGTGATCGAGCCTTTTAACGTATACGTTCATCGAGAGCTTCTCTGAAACCAACGTCTCCATTAACCATAAATACAGCTGAGGTGATACACATGAGAGGTGCAGAAATAACCATCTTCATCGACGTCACAGGTCAGCCTATATAAAAATACTGTATGAGAGGACCTAGATTAGTTGACAAATTTAAAAAACAACTTAATATTTCATATCAACCAATTCTGGATAACCTAAAATGTTATTGAACAATTTGCGAAGTTTTGACTAATTTTTTTATATACAAATAAAAATAATATTCACTATAGAAGAACCTCACAACAGTTTCTTAGCAACCGTTAAGACGTGTTTAATTAAACATAAAAGATCCTCTTTAATTTGCTTCTAGGCTTTTCACGCAATAACTTAATCTATTTTATGACATCAACTGGTAAATTGTCATATACTATTAAACAAATATAAGAGGCTATTCTGTTTGTATTGTGTGCAGATATGAATGGCCAGAGACCACACATTAATAACAAAACATTACACTTTCACATGCGGGAAATGAACCATTTAGTGCAGCTCAAACAATGGGTCGCTGTACAATATGCGGCATAATGTCCGCATACAACATGCCGTCTCTGTTATAGTACAGTGGTATTTTTAGGAATCAAAAGTGAGTCATTGGCATTAAGGTTTTCCACCTTCCACTATTATATGGGTTTCTTTGTGGAGCATAGTAAACTGTAACGCGTGTGTTTCAAACTGCTAAACATGTTATATAGTAAAGGGATTCAAAATTTATTACGCTGGAATTAGGATCTTAAACAAATATTATCGAAAAAAAAAGTTTTTTTGGTCTTATCTATGGGACAAAATAAAAGGAAAATTTTAACTAAATCCTACCGTGTATAGTATATTAAGAATGTTCGTCATGAGATACAAGAGTGTTAAACGTATGGAATACATTTTTAATCATATTGTAAGACCAATATGTTGAAGCAATAATTCTGGAACACTCTCAATCAAATGAGAAACTTATAAAACCAATAATTACGAGGTACTGATATACCTTTACATCATGATTACTGATGTGTTCGTTGTAGCAATGAGTTTCCAATATATTGTTTTCAATCAGATGTCAGTATTAAATTTATCTGAAGCTACTGTTCAGGTTTAGGTTAACGTTTTTGTTTTTTGCTTGTACCATTAGAATTTAAATGACAGTCTTTAAATAGTTGGTGTTTAGTAAATGTTTTTTAACTATACGTTATTTTTTTGTTATTTGGCTTAAAAGGATTGTAACAGACGCCATTTTGTTAATAATAAAAAAATTACATAATAATATTTTAACTTGTATACTTAATTATTCAAACTTATGTGCCACATTTAGTTTTAAAGGTAGTATTTTCTTTAATGAGAAATTGAAAAATAGTGGCTAGTGGCTTAACAAGGCATTTCTATCCTATGTTTATATGACTTTCTTTAAATTATGAGAACTATCAGCTACAGAAGTTTACATTACACACAAGAGAAGTATAACGTCTGTCAGCAATTCATCTTTAGATGACTAGTTAATTGTTTGCTATTAAAACATGTTTTTGTCAAAATAAGGGAGAAGGGTGCTTAATTTAAAATGTTTAATCTATATTATTTTTTATCTGTCAAAAATAGACCAGGAAAAAAGTTAAACATTGACAAGATTCATTTACTAAAACAAAGATAAGGTACTATCTCCTTTATTTAAAATATAGTCATTTTATACTGTATTGTTTTTTTAAGTTACTACAACGTTTATGAGATGAATGAATAGTACGCACTGTTGCGTCTGGTGAAGTCGACGTATTAAAAACAAAATTTTGATGTATCCTTTTTTTTGGTTTTGGTCTTTTTTAATATAATATAAAAACAACAACAGAAAATATTATAACATTTAAATAAGCCTAACGAATATGAAATGTAAAAGGAATTGTGCATCGTAGCTTACAAATATTAACATACATGCAGTAGTTATATTTCCTACCTAGAACAGTATAGCAGGGGAAACTTATTTTTAAGTCGGCTACTTAACCGAATGCCCATGCAACTTAAGACTCGGTAAGGTTTGTTCTCAAACCCTTTTAGACTTGCAAAGCCATCCTAATGTATAACTACCACCACACACAGTTATGAGCATGCTTTGCCTTATGTACTTTTTTACTAAGAAATATTGACACTTTGTCTCATTTATTACATTATTTAGAAAACATTCTATGCAAAAAAACAAACCATGAAATTAATAACTTTCGTTTTCTGTGTACACAATTAAAAACTTTAAAACATTGTATTTGGGCTTCACGTGAAATTTAATTGGCCAGGCGGCCTCAGATTAAAAAAGGTGCAAAGAAAAAAAAAACAGAACTCAGCAACAAGTTATAAAGTTCATCACCCATAATAATAGTTCTATCACAATATGTGAGAATTTCCGAAAATGGCAGACAGTCAACTGAAAGGAACGGATATAGTCTGTTATCTGTTAACATCAGCTGATCGAGAATATCAGCCAACTGACGTTGATCAAGTAACGTTTACAAAAACAAGTTTCAGTGTATTTTATTTAGTTTTTGATATGCAGAATTAAATCCAGGCTTTTAAATGGGGATAGCTTTAGTTTGCTTTTAATCAAAAGGAATGGATAACACATGAATAGAAAGCTTTCAATATAATCTCCTCAATGTAGTATTATTATCATTCAAATATACACTAAAAATCTTTTGATTAGTCTATGAACTGAGAAAGTTTAGTAAGTATTTATAAAGCACTATTACCGCGGCTTTGCATGAGATTTTATATTTAGTCATATTTACATAATGGCCATACCCTTTTTAAGTATCATAGTAAAAATTGTATCAAGTAAACAAGTGGAAAATATTCCAAGCTTTTGATGCAATTACGAATAGTTGGACTTAAAGTTTGGAAATTAATGATTTGAGTTTCTGAAGACTGAAGCAGTCTCTATGCGCATTTCTTGCTAAAATACATTTAAATTCGCACTCCATAATAGAGTTTGCTTGATAAAAAAGTACATACAGACTCGGTCTGAGAAAGAAACATACTTAAAAAAATAATTCTTACTTTGTCTTTGTTACATACGTCGCAACTGATCAATCATTATTCTATGTATTAAATTTAAACAAAATTCTGCTGCAAAACTTAAACTAAAAGTGTCAACAGTTGTTGTTATTAATTAAATTTGGATTTTTAACACAAATATTACCATTTTTCTGAATATTAAATAAATTCCAGGCAATTTTTGCTTTATTGCTGTGTATAAGCATGCCCCAAACTTATAGTCAAATAGTGAAATTTTACAACTAATTCTTGAGATTAGCGCTTAGAAACACATTTTGTAATTCATTTTTATTTATAAGGAAAATATAAGAATATATCTCAGAGTATGAAAATATATATATATATATATATATATATATATATATATATATATATATAAGTGTTATCATATGTAGCATCATTGATTCACAGTTCTTACAGTTCCACAAATCAAAACTAAAATTTGCGTGGATATTATTATGTAGGCCTAATCATGTCTTTGAGCCGCATGAATCCATAAACTTTAGTTTTAAAATTTATCTTAGTTTGATGGAGACAGATTGACATAACACAACTCGCATAGAACAACGAAATAAATATATTGTTGTGTTTAATAAAACTCTACAACTTTTAGAGCAAAACTAAATAGCATTTAGAGTATAATATCATAACAGCCCATGAACATCGAGAATACTTTTTGAAGCTTCACTATCATTATGTATGTAAATTTTTTAACCATGTATTCCAAATTAAGAAGGAAATTACAAATTTAATTTCTTGGTTATGTAAGTGTAATTTACATGTTATAACACCTGTGGTACAAGAAACTTAGATCGTATTCATGACCTAACCCTGTGTAAATACCTGAAGTAAATCAAGGGCTGCGGTTGAACACCGCTTGGCTATTCCATTTTAGAACTTAGCCTACTCTACATCATAGAGCTAGATAATTTATTAATGCCTTATATTGTACAAAAGCTTCTCTAAAATGTGATCTTATATATAAAGCGGATGATAGATATAACAACTGCCTAGAGTTTTCACTGTTAAATTTATTGCTTTGTTTACATTTTGTCTCAAGAATACATGTTTGTTTATTTCCTCTGATTCAATTAGTGTAGTGGAAATTAAATTTACATTTTAATGCTATTGTATGAATAGATCATTGTTTGTTGAAGAAGAATTCTAAAACATGTTTGTATAGATTTTTTACAATGATGATAATTATACAACCATCTTGTTCTTGATTTTTATGATCAACCTAAAAGTATAATATATATTATAGCGATGTTTAAATTCATAGCAGCATGTTAATACCAAGCCCGGGAGAGATTAGTGGTAGAAGCGAGCATATTTGGCCAGCGGAGGGAACAAGGTGTTTCACAAGCGTATAATCATCCGCCTTTGTTCAGCATACATAGCGGTATGATGAGAATATATGATAAGATACATACTGTTAATATTTAATAACAGTTTTAGACTAAATCTACTTATATTGGAAGAAACTTGCATCGAAAAACGAAGTAACAGATTTGGTATCTACATAAATGTTTTAGTAAATGAATCGTACTCTGTAGAGAGTAAAATGAACAAAAATGTTATATTGACGTAACTATTAAGAAGGTATATACGATTATTTGAACTGATATCTCGATAGGTTGTTCAATCATAACCAATATAAACGGTTTTATTGTGCCAGATTTAGACATCAGGTATCCGAAGGAGGCTTCTAAAATAAAAGTTGTTTTACAGCTACAGTCATGAAACACTATCTTGTTCGAAGTATTTAATAAAGAATTTTTTACCTGAAGCCTGATTTAGTTGAGAAACTTCAACAAAATAGTGTGAATTAAGAAAATAGTATCGAGCAAAATAATCCTGCCATTGAGAAATTGAGTCCATTTCTCACAAGTTTTATCTCAGTGGTTGGATTCATTCTCGTTCAATCCGTCACCTGATTTATGTAAGAGATAATTATTTTTACTGAAACATACTCAAATAACCTCTATTAAGCTAAATTTATAGCTAGAGAAATATGCCTCAGTTGCTCTAACTATTAGTGTGGAAAATGTATCTATTCATGACTAACACATAATTTGATAAATAGTCTAGTTAAAATCTATTATCAGAAGTATTATATATAATTCGTAATTATTTGTCCTTTTCTGTGAGCCTTTCTCTCTGTTAGTAGTAAGTATGGAAAAGAGTCGACGATATTTACAATTATTTTTAAATGTTCTTCCATAACATTTTAAGTTTAAAATAAATGTAGTACTTTGACAGATTTACACCAATAATAATCTTATAGAGGCAAAAGCGCATTTATAATGCATTGCCACATATTCATAAAGAGTTTAAATACAATATTTATAAAATTAACAGCTATTGATTTATAAAATTTAGCATATACATGTAGTGCAGTAAAGTGTTTAATTTTAATGTAAAATAAAATTTATTATTTTTTTATTCAAATTTTATTCAAACGAAGACATATCATAGTGTGAAGACTGAGACTAGTGTAGATTGCTATTACGAAAAAAAACTTGGCCAAGAATCTTTGTGTATGACAAAAAATATTATTTAGCAACAAGTCTTTAAAATAAATTATAACATGATTAAAATCGAAGTATTCTACTTTATAACGAAATCAAAGCTTTGATTATATAATTAAATTATTGAAGACTGAAGATTTCAGTGGATAACTTTCTGTCTACATATATTTTCATATATTAGACTGAATCTGAACAGCTACTGTTACAAATTCATTGCCAAAAATCTTGTCTATTTCAAACACGCTAAATTTTTGAATTTCAAAGGGTGGTGAATAAAGCATGATCTCTTAAGCTGAAATTAGTGGAAGTACTTCTTTGTTACAATTTTGTTATCGAGGAGGTTTAAATGAATAATAAATTTGATTTCGGACCTAAATTTAATTAAATGTAAATTTAATCATTACATGTTAAAAAATTTACAACACTACGATTCGAGCATTAAAATATATCCTGTTCGTCAGTTGTAAGTAATTTAATATATACGTAACAGTACTTTGACTGAAAACCTACAACGTTTTGTAAAAGACTGCCACTAAAAAGGTAAAATAATATCATACACGTCAAAACTTTGCCAAGGCACAGGCGTTTTCACTAACCCATGTGAGTAGTTTTCTGTAGATTTCTATCTGCTTTTTGAAAACCTTCATCGTACTGCCAAAGTATCTTCATTAATACATTGTTGCAATTAATCCCAAATATCAGTTACATAACAAAGGGCAGTATCATCTGCGAAGCATGTTACCTTCTTATTAAAAGTAACGTTGCACAAATCAATAATAACAACAACTAAAAATAGCATTGCTCCTAATACTGAGCCTTGTGTCATTCCAAGTTTAATTTCTCTTTTTATTACATTTGCTTTTAATTTTAATCTCAAAATTCTGTTGGTAATATAACTTTCAAAACAAGCAACAGATTTATTTAAAATAACACAATGATTTACTGCATTACATGCTTTTATATAAAACATACTTAAAAGCTTTTTAACTAAACAAACTAAAAGCTGTAATTGTTAGATGAATTCAAGTAAAATTCGCGCATGTCATTGGTAATTATGAAGACTGTTCCACTCTTAAAATTCAGGACCATAAAAACATTGATTTTATTTAAAATTCAGTTGTTCTGATATACAACAAAAAATTGGAGTATTTTTCAGTGATCATATCTCATTACCAGGCGTGTTAATAAAATTATGCGATTTAAAAAAATATGCCTATCAATAAATTATCTATTATTCGACAAAAATTCTAGTGCAAAGCCGTTATAACTATTATTATTTGATATATACAGTCTCTAATCTAATAAAGACGGGAATTTTCTCAGACATCTTATATAATGTCATTGTAATATGTTGGTGGTAACCAAAATTGTCTGGGGTACTGAAAGTCCTGTACTATTCAGTGTACCGGTGATTGGGTTCAGCAGAAAAGCTACAATTATTGGTAGACAGTCTTTTTAACTTAGTCTCACAAGATACAGTCTTATCGGCGGGGGTCAGTCAGGAAATACCACCACCTTAGATAAACACTAAAAACATAAAAGTATCAACTCTACGGACCTCTAAATTTCTTTTAATAATAAATTCTTTTACATTTCTTGTAAATTTGATAACAAAACCTATTAACCTGCATGTGTGGTCAGTTTTTTCCTTTGAAGAGGCATCCCGATTACTGAACGTGTTTTAAGCGACATTCTGTGTTTTCTTTGGCAATACAATACCGAACTTGTGCTGATACTCCTGCTATAGTGTAACTGTCGAAATATAATCTCGTAAAAATACTTATGTAGTTAAAAGCAATTTAACACAAATAGAACCTGCTTAAACAACTAATCGTCCATTAGTGTAAATATGAAAGCACGGGTGTGTGCCAATAAAAGATTAGAAAATTGTTTTTATTTGAGTAAGTTGCTCATATACAATTTATAATGTAAAAGTCTAAGTTAAATATTGTGGGTGCATGTTGCAGAACAACATTAAGTTAAGACCTCAATCCCAGTACTTACTTCTCCACTTAATTAAAGAACTCTCTTAGTTACTATTGGCTACTGGCTCACATTTTCAACACAAAACAGTCCATTATAGTATTAACAATAATTAACCTCATTTACGTTTTACATTCACACTATTCCTGTAACTGCAATTGTATTTTAACATTTTGACTTATATTTTATACATATTTATATGTGCATTGTATATTACCCAGGGTATGTTCAAAACTAACCTTTCTTGTATAATATTCAAATTGTATAAATAAATAAAATTGCTATACATAATATAATAAAAATTACGTACAATACATACTAGTAACATACCTGATTAAGAAATCATTCTACAATTAAGTATATAGGTGTAGCTTGCAATAATATATACTACGCTATACTCTATTCAATTAATATTTGTTTACAACTAAACTAAATCACTTGAAAGTAATCAAATTTATATGTGCTTGTATAAAAATAATATAGTTTGTTCAAACAAATAACATAGGAATACTAGAACATAGCGATCATATTGTCCAATCATATTCACCTCAGGTTATCCACTACAGTAACACAGGACTCTGCATGTAAAGTTTAGTATTTCAACCAATTTTACACTGTAATTGGATTTTGCCATCCAACGACTCATATTGATCACCAGTTGGTTTTAATAGGGATGGTAGATTCCTTTTACTAAAGTTCGGGAATTTTCAAAAATTAATTTTAGAGTCGATTGGCTTTGCATTATTGAAGAATTAATTATAGGGCTGGGAAAATATCATACCTGTCGTTACGCCCTTTATCTGCACAATATCTCAAAATGTCAGTAAATATTCCCTAATAGCTCTTATAAGTATATACGATGGCAGTGAGAGAATAATATTACAAAACACGTGCAAAGGAACTGAATACAATCATATGACATTTCCTCGTGTGACAGAGTAAAATACATAGCATACATATCCTCAAGATTCCTTTGTAAAGTTTCATGTCAATATTCAATTTTTGCACGAGGCATTAATTCTTAAATAATCTAAAGACGTCCTGAAACCTGAAATGCTATTTTATAAACTTTACAAATATAAGGTACTTAAATGAAGGTTTTACGTGTGTCTATTATGAAATGTACGTTCATACTTCCATTATATGATAGAGGGGTGTAATGTAATATTCTTATGTACCTATGATATTAAACATGTGTTAATATTTTTATCTATTCAAAGAAGCCTGCCCACATAAAATTTTGGCCATTTTTATAATATAATTAAGAAATATAAACATAATTAAACATTAATTTTACGAAAATGTACGTACATTTATCATGCTTAACAGAACATGCAGTAAGAAAACTCAATAAATAATTGATATTTTAAAACAAATTGTATAAGTATTAATATGTAAAACACTATGTTAAAGAGTTAGTGTCTAACATTGTTACAAGGTTTAGTGTCTAAGTTAATTATCAGGACAAATTACAAGACAAGTATACATTAACATGTTTGCTTCTAAAAGGTAGGAGTACGCCACGTCACATATTGCATAACAGGCTCCGCTAAAGTAACATGCAAACTTTCAAAGTCTGTTATAGTCTACTTAATTCTAAAAGTCACAGTTTCGTATAGCTGTGATCAGTTTGTTTACACATGTATTAATTTTGTCATTTTCTTGACTCTACCTTGGTAACTCACAAGACAAATTTTAAAATGTCCACTACTATTCAGCAAACTCCCATGGAGTGACATGCTCAACCATCGAACTCGATGTCTCTTATACAAAAAGGAAACTTCATGCATAGTTGGAGTTCCATAGGTCAATTTGGTCTCGAGGTATAGTGCCATCAGGCATACAGAAAACTTTCCGTGTCCTAGATAAGCTTCGCTAACGCTCGACACCTGGGGAATGTAACTAATTAAAATCGAATTATTAATTGTTTAATATTTACAGATGTAATGTTGGCTTGAAAATTTTGATATTGATTACTGTTATTCAAAGGATAAATGTTTTACAGCTCCACCGGTCTTCCCTGACACAAGGTTTATCAAACGTTTTATTTGACAAAACTCGTTAAAAGTTTCCTTTTCAGAGTTTCGGCATGATTCATTGAACGGGAGAGGATCGGTTGTAAATTACATTTTTATGAGTAAATGAGGGAGAAAACTGAATGCAAATACTTTTTTTTTATTTCGTCCCATGACGTGTTATTGTCTGAGTAATGTTCACTCGACGCCTATCACTCGAAGGGTTAGAAAGGTTTAATTTCTGTTTGTCTGTACGTCTGTATGTCCGCATGGTATTTCTAAACCAGCCAAATTATAGAACTGAAAGTTTCTATGCAGCTTCATTTCTATACAAACAACATAGTGTGCATGGCATTTTATAGGATTTTTTGGAAGATTTTACATTGGTGTTATGAGTATCCATTATGAAAAGAAGAAAATTGCATAATAACTAAATTTGTATGCATACTGATTATAGTTTATCATATTTTTACATGTGACATTTCATAACACACGAATTAACCTATAGAAATGAGTTAAAGACTGGAAAGTTTTCATGCATACTCAGTAAAGACTGTACGCTACAACAAGTGTCTCTTCTTCCTATTTTATTTTGGTTGAATTAATATTATGTTTTGACCATTTCTTATACGTAATAATAAGAATGTAATTTAATATTATGTAATTCTTAGTCCCATGATTGACGTAATTTGATTACGAGTAAACTACATGGATGATTTGACTTAGAATGTGCTTATAAACTATAAATTTATTTTATTATATATTATTTTCATGAAAAAATGTATTATTTTATGTAATAATGCCATTGAAGAATATATTTATTGCTGCTGCATATTTTCATAATTAGCTGTTACAGTTTTGTACGCAAGTTCCAGCATTATTTTAAGCCACTTCCTCTTTTAATATTTAAAACAAGCAGCCCATTTACATAGTTTGATAAATAAGTGATAGTAACTGGACTGAAATTTTCTCTCCACTATTATCTAATCCGTCACTACTCTAAATAATACTGTTTCCTTC